>NW_027507965.1:0-187167 GCF_051348905.1 Ranitomeya variabilis | reverse complement strand
GGGTATAAGCTGTAGCGTTTAGCGTGTAGGGTGTAGCGTGTAGCGTGTAGGGTGTAGAGTGTAGCGTGTAGGGTGTAGAGTATAGCATGTAGAGAGTAGGGTGTAGGGTGTAGGGTGTAGAGTGTAACGTGTAGCGTGTAGGGTGTAGCGTGTAGCGTGTAGGGTGTAGGGTGTAGGGTGTAGAGTGTAGGGTGAAGGGTGTAGCGTGTAGCGTGTAGCGTGTAGGGTGTAGGGTGTAGATTGTAGCGTGTAGGGTGTAGCATGTAGCGTGTAGGGTGTAGGGTGTAGAGTGTAGAGTGTAGCGTGTAGGGTGAAGCATGTAGGGTGTAGGGTGTCGGGTATAGCGTGTAGGGTGTAGGGTGTAGGGTGTAGAGTGTAAAGTGTAGCATGTAGGGTGTAGGGTGTAGCGTGTAGCGTGTAGAGTGTAGCGTGTAGGGTGTACGGTGTAGAGAGTATGGTATAAGCTGTAGCGTGTAGAGTGTAGCGTGTAGCGTGTAGCGTGTAGCGTGTAGCGTGTAGGGTGTAGAGTGTAGGGTGTAGAGTGTAGCGTGTAGCGTGTAGCGTGTAGGGTGTAGAGTGTAGCGTGTAGGGTGTAGCATGTAGCGTGTAGCATGTAGCATGTAGAGTAGGGTGTAGGGTGTAGGGTGTAGAGTGTAGTGTGTAGAGTGTAGAGTGTAGCGTGTAGAGTGTAAAGTGTAGCGTGTAGGGTGTAGCGTGTAGTGTGTAGCGTGTAGCGCGTAGCGTGTAGAGTGTAGGGTATAGAGTGTAGCGTGTAGAGAGTAGGCAGCAGAGTGTAGAGTGTAGCGTGCAGGGTGTAGGGTGTACAGTGTAGGGTGTAGGGTGTAGCGTGTAGCGTGTACAGTGTAGGGAGTAGGGTGTAGGGTGTAGCGTGTAGGGTGTAGAGTGTAGCGTGTAGCGTGTAGCGTGTAGGGTGTAGCGTGTAGCGTGTAGGGTGTAGCGTGTATCATGTACCGTGTAGCGTGTAGCATGTAGAGTAGGGTGTAGGGTGTAGAGTGTAGCATGTAGGGTGTAGGGTGTAGAGTGTAGGGTGTAGCATGTAGGGTGTAGGGTGTAGGGTGTAGCGTGCAGGGTGTAGAGTGTAGCATGTAGGGTGTAGGGTGTAGAGTGTAGGGTGTAGCATGTAGGGTGTAGGGTGTAGGGTGTAGCGTGTAGAGTGTAGGGAGTAGGGTGTAGGGTGTAGCGTGTAGGGTGTGGAGTGTAGCGTGTAGCGTGTAGGGTGTAGCGTGTAGCGTGTAGGGTGTAGCGTGTATCATGTACCGTGTAGAGTGTAGCGGGTAGGGTGTAGAGTGTAGCGAGTAGCGTGTAGGGTGTAGGGTGTAGAGTGTAGGGTGTAGCGTGTAGGGTGTAGAGTGTAGCGTGTAGGGTGTAGGGTGTAGGGTGTAGAGTGTAGCGTGTAGGGTGTAGCGTGTAGCATGTAGCGTGTAGCGTGTAGCATGTAGAGTGTAGCGTGTAGGGTGTAGAGTGTAGCGTGTAGGGTGTAGCGTGTAGCGTGTAGCGTGCAGGGTGTAGAGTGTAGCGTATAGCGTGTAGGGTGTAGGGTGTAGAGTGTAGGGTGTAGCGTGTAGAGTGTAGCGTGTAGCGTGTAGGGTGTAGGGTGTACAGTGTAGGGTGTAGGGTGTAGCGTGTAGAGTGTAGTGTGTGGCGTGCAGGGCATAGGGTGTAGCGTGTAGGGTGTAGGGTGTAGGGTGTAGCGTGTAGGGTGTGGAGTGTAGCGTGTAGCGTGTAGGGTGTAGCGTGTAGCGTGTAGGGTGTAGCGTGTATCATGTACCGTGTAGAGTGTAGCGGGTAGGGTGTAGAGTGTAGCGAGTAGCGTGTAGGGTGTAGGGTGTAGAGTGTAGGGTGTAGCGTGTAGGGTGTAGAGTGTAGCGTGTAGGGTGTAGGGTGTAGGGTGTAGAGTGTAGCGTGTAGGGTGTAGAGTGTAGCATGTAGGGTGTAGGGTGTAGAGTGTAGGGTGTAGCATGTAGGGTGTAGGGTGTAGGGTGTAGCGTGTAGAGTGTAGGGAGTAGGGTGTAGGGTGTAGCGTGTAGGGTGTGGAGTGTAGCGTGTAGCGTGTAGGGTGTAGCGTGTAGCGTGTAGGGTGTAGCGTGTATCATGTACCGTGTAGAGTGTAGCGGGTAGGGTGTAGAGTGTAGCGAGTAGCGTGTAGGGTGTAGGGTGTAGAGTGTAGGGTGTAGCGTGTAGGGTGTAGAGTGTAGCGTGTAGGGTGTAGGGTGTAGGGTGTAGAGTGTAGCGTGTAGGGTGTAGCGTGTAGCATGTAGCGTGTAGCGTGTAGCATGTAGAGTGTAGCGTGTAGGGTGTAGAGTGTAGCGTGTAGGGTGTAGCGTGTAGCGTGTAGCGTGCAGGGTGTAGAGTGTAGCGTATAGCGTGTAGGGTGTAGGGTGTAGAGTGTAGGGTGTAGCGTGTAGAGTGTAGCGTGTAGCGTGTAGGGTGTAGGGTGTACAGTGTAGGGTGTAGGGTGTAGCGTGTAGAGTGTAGTGTGTGGCGTGCAGGGCATAGGGTGTAGCGTGTAGGGTGTAGGGTGTAGAGTGTAGGGTGTAGCATGTAGGGTGTAGGGTGTAGGGTGTAGCGTGTAGGGTGTAGAGTGTAGCATGTAGGGTGTACGGTGTAGAGTGTAGGGTATAAGCTGTAGCGTTTAGCGTGTAGAGTGTAGCGTGTAGCGTGTAGCGTGTAGGGTGTAGGGTGTAGAGTGTAGAGTGTAGCGTGTAGGGTGTAGAGTGTAGCGTGTAGAGTAGGGTGCAGGGTGTAGAGTGTAGGGTGTAGGGTGTAGAGTGTAACGTGTAGCGTGTAGGGTGTAGCGTGTAAGGTGTAGAGTGTAGGGTGTAGCGTGTAGGGTGTAGCGTGTAGCGTGTAGCATGTAGGGTGTAGGGTGTAGAGTGTAGGGTGTAGCGTGTAGGATGTAGCGTGTAGCGTGTAGCGTGTAGCGTGTAGGGTGTAGGGTGTAGAGTGTAGGGTGTAGCGTGTAGGGTTTAGCGTGTAGCGTGTAGAGTGTAGCGTCTAGCGTGTAGCGTATAGTGTGTAGCGTGTAGCGTGTAGATTGTAGCGTGTAGGGTGTAGGGTGTAGGGTGTAGCGTGTAGCGTGTAGGGTGTAGGGTGTAGGGTGTACCGTGTAGGGTGTAGTGTGTAGCGTGTAGAGTGTAGCATGTAGGGTGTAGCAAGTAGCGTGTATTGTGTAGGGTGTAGTGTAGCGTGTAGCGTGTAGGGTGTCACTTTTTCCTCTGATGAAGACGCTTGAGTAGTGTCGATACGCATGGGGTTCAGGGCTTCCTTTGTTTTTTTCCCGATTGACAGGACTTGGGTAACTTATCTTTACAACTGCTATGGAATTACACCTATTTACTTCATGCATGGCCTGGCATTTTTCCAAGCCTTAGGACAATGGATCCTGATTCTTTGTATTTCCACAAGGCGTCTGTATGCATACATTTATCCAAATAACTAGGATTTTGTAGTACTGCAGCATATCTATTTCCCTGATTACCTTTCTATAGGGGTCTGCTTTCATTTGCTTACCAACTGTGCGCACGCATGCTGTGTTGAACAAAATAGGATCCATGATGTATTTCTTCCAGATACTAGGCTGGAGTATATGTTTCCTGTCATAGTACTCAGGGGGTCACAGTTGGCAGTAAACAATAGGCTTCTTATATGTAGATTTGACTAAGATTGGTGTACCCGCATACCTAGCAATTTTTTCTCTCTGGTTATTTCTCCTGTCTCACATATGCTGTAAAGTATTAGCTTCCTTCATTCCCTCGGGTAAAATTACTTATGGCCTATTCAGCCATACTAGTGTTTTAAATGTTTTTTTATTTTTTTTTTGCCTGGTTCTGTTTGTGGATTACTATTTTTGTACAATAAAATTGACTATTTAACGTGGATCCCATTGGTTTGCATATCCTTTTCTTTTTGTGTTTAGTGTGTAGTGTGTAGCTTAACCCTACACGCTACACGCTACACGCTACACTCTACACCCTACACGCTACACCCTACACTCTACACCGTACACTCTACACGCTACACGCTACACTCTACACCCTACACCCTACACGCTACACGCTACACTCTACACCCTACACGCTACACGCTACACTCTACACTCTACACGCTACACGCTACACTCTACACCCTACACTCTACACGCTACACGCTACACGCTACACCCTACACTCTACACGCTACACGCTACACTCTACACGCTACACGCTACATGCTACACTCTACACTCTACACCCTACACCCTACACGCTACACGCTATACTCTACACCCTACACGCTACACTCTACACGCTACACGCTACACTCTACACTCTACACGCTACACGCTACACTCTACACCCTACACGCAACACGCTACACTCTACACCCTACACGCTACACTCTGCACGCTACACGCTACACCCTACACGCTATACTCTGCACGCTACACGCTACACTCTACACCCTACACGCTACACTCTACACCCTGCACCCTACACGCTACACGCTACATCCTACATGCTACACGCTACACGCAACACGCTACACTCTACACCCTACACGTTACACTCTACACCCTACACTCTACACCCTACACTCTACACGCTACACTCTACACCCTACACTCTACACTCTACACCCTACACCCTACACGCTACACGCTACACTCTACACCCTACACCCTACAAGCTACACGCTACACCCTACACCCTACAAGCTACAATCTACACCCTACACCCTACACGCTACACGCTACACCCTACACTCTACACCCTACACCCTACACGCTACAAACTATACTCTACACCCTACACGCTACACCCTACACGCAACACGCTACACTCTACACCCTACACGCTACACTCTGCACGCTACACGCTACACCCTACACCCTACACGCTACACTCTACACGCTACACTCTACACCATACACGCTACACCCTACACTCTACACCCTACACCCTACACGCTATACCCGACACCCTACACTCTGCATGCTTCACACTACACGCTACACTCTACACTATACACCCTACACCCTACACGCTACATGCTACACCCTACACGCTACACTCTACACCCTACACCCTACACGCTACACACTACACGCTACACGCTACACCCTACACACTACACGTTACACTCTACACCCTACACTCTGCACTCTACACCCTACACCCTACACGCTACACGCTACAATCTACACCCTACACGCTACACGCTACACCCTACACCCTACACCCTACACGCTACAATCTACACGCTACACGCTACACCCTATACGCTAGACGCTACACTCTACACGCTACACGATACACGCTACACCCTACACACTACACCCTACACTCTACACCCTACACCCTACACGCTACACGCTACACGCTACACCCTACACGCTACACCCTACACTCTACACCCTACACCCTACACGCTACACGCTACACCCTACACGCTACACGTTACACTCTACACCCTACACCCTACACTCTACACCCTACACCCTACTCTCTACACGCTATATTCTACACCCTACACGCTACACTCTACACCCTACACGCTACACGCTACACTCTACACCCTAGACGCTACACTCTATACCCTACACTCTACACGCTACACCCTACACCCTACACTCTACATGCTACACCCTACACCCTACACCCTACACTCTACATGCTACACGCTACACGCTACATGCTACACGCTACACCCTACACGCTACACGCTACACACTACACGCTACACCCTACACCCTACACCCTACACGCTACACACTACACTCTACACCCTACACGCTACACCCTACACCCTACACCCTACACCCTACATGCTACACTCTACACCCTACACGGTACACCCTACAATCTACACGCTACATGCTACACTCTACACTCTACACCCTACACCCTACACGCTACATGCTACACTCTACACCCTACACGCTACACTCTACACCCTACACGCTACATGCTACACTCTACACCATACACCCTACACGCTACATGCTACACGCTACACTCTACACCCTACACGCTACACGCTAGGGTGTAGAGTGTAATATGTAGCGTGTAGTTTGTAGCGTTTAGCTTGTAGGGTGTAGCGTTTAGCGTGTAGGGTGTAGAGTGTAGCGTGTAGCGTGTAGCATGTAGGGTGTAGGGTGTACAGTGTAGAGTGTAGCGTGTAGGGTGTAGAGTGTAGGGTGTAGGATGTAGAGTGTAGGGTTTAGAGTGTAATGTGTAGCGTGTAGGGTGTAGCGTGTAGCATGTAGCGTGTAGGGTGTGGAGTGTAGGGTGTAGCGTGTAGGGTGTAGAGTGTAGCGTGTAGCGTGTAGGGTGTAGAGTGTAGGGTGTAGCGTGTAGGGTGTAGAGTGTAGCGTGTAGGGTGTAGCGTGTAGCGTGCAGGGTGTAGAGTGTAGCGTATAGCGTGTAGGGTGTAGAGTGTAGGGTGTAGCGTGTAGGGTGTAGAGTGTAGGGTTTAGCGTGTAGGGTGTAGAGTGTAGCGTGTAGCGTGTAGGGTGTAGGGTGTAGCGTGTAGGGTGTAGAGTGTAGCGTGTAGCGTGTAGGGTGTAGGGTGTAGCATGTAGTGTGTAGCGTGAAGCGTGTAGGGTGTAGCGTGTAGCATGTAGCGTGTAGCGTGTAGCATGTAGAGTGTAGGGTGTAGGGTGTAGCATGTAGAGTGTAGGGTGTAGGGTGTAGCGTGTAGAGTGTAGGGTATAGAGTGTAGCGTCTAGGGTGTAGAGTGTAGCGTGTAGCGTGTAGGGTGTAGAGTGTAGCGTGTAGGGTGTAGAATATAGTGTGTAGAGAGTAGGGTGTAGGGTGTAGAGTGTAGGGTGTAGGGTGTAGAGTGTAATGTGTAGCGTGTAGGGTGTAGCGTGTAGCGTGTAGGGTGTAGGGTGTAGAGTGTAGGGTATAGCGTGTAGGGTGTAGCGTGTAGGGTGTAGGGTGTAGAGTGTAGGGTGTAGCGTGTAGGGTGTAGCGTGTATCGTGTAGCGTGTAGAGTGTAGCGTCTAGCGTATAGGGTGTAGCGTGTAGCGTGTAGATTGTAGCGTGTAGGGTGTAGGGTGTAGGGTGTAGCGTGTAGCGTGTAGGGTGTAGAGTGTAGCGTGTAGTGTGTAGGGTGTAGGGTGTAGAGTGCAGAGTGTAGGGTGTAGAGTGTAGCGTGTAGAGTGTAGGGTGTAGAGTGTAGGGTGTAGAGTGTAACGTGTAGTGTGTAGGGTGTAGCGTGTAGCGTGTAGGGTGTAGCGTGTAGCGTGTAGGGTGCAGGGTGTAGAGTGTAACGTGTAGCGTGTAGGGTGTAGCGTGTAGCGTGTAGTGTGTAGCGTGTAGGGTGTAGGGTGTAGAGTGTAGCGTGTAGGGTGTAGGGTGTAGAGTGCAGAGTGTAGGGTGTAGAGTGTAGCGTGTAGAGTGTAGGGTGTAGAGTGTAGGGTGTAGAGTGTAACGTGTAGTGTGTAGGGTGTAGCGTGTAGCGTGTAGGGTGTAGCGTGTAGCGTGTAGGGAGCAGGGTGTAGAGTGTAACGTGTAGCGTGTAGGGTGTAGTGTGTAGGGTGTAGGGTGTAGAGTGTAACGTGTAGCGTGTAGGGTGTAGCGTGTAGCGTGTAGGGTGTAGCGTGTAGCGTGTAGTGTGTAGCGTGTAGGGTGTAGGGTGTAGAGTGTAGCGTGTTGCGTGTAGGGTGTAGAGTGTAGCGTGTAGAGTGTAGCGTGTAGCGTGTAGTGTGTAGAGTGTAGCGTGTAGGGTGTAGAGTATAGTGTGTAGCGTGTAGGGTGTATGGTGTAGAGTGTAGAGTGTAGCATGTAGCGTGTAGCGTGTAGAGTGTAGCGTGTAGGGTGTAGAGTGTAGCGTGTTGCATGTAGGGTGTACAGTGTAGCGTGTAGCGTGTAGAGTGTAGGGTGTAGAGTGTAGCGTGTAGCGTGTAGAGTGTAGGGTGTAGAGTGTAGCGTGTTGCGTGTAGAGTGTAGCGTGTAGCGTGTAGGTTGTAGAGTGTAGCGTGTAGCGTGTAGGGTGTAGGGTGTAGCGTGTAGCGTGTAGAGTGTAGAGTGTAGCGTGTAGCATGTAGAGTGTAGAGTGTAGCGTGTAGGGTGTAGAGTGTAGCGCGTAGCGTGTAGGGTGTAGGGTGTAGAGTGTAGCGTGTAGAGTGTACGGTGTAGAGTGTAGGGTGTAGCGTGTAGGGTGTAGAGTGTAGCGTGTAGCGTGTAGGGTGTAGGGTGTAGATTGTAGCGTGTAGGGTGCAGGGTGTAGAGTGTAGCTTGTAGGGTGTAGAGTGTAACGTGTAGCGTGTAGGGTGTAGCGTGTAGCGTGTAGGGTGTAGGGTGTAGAGTGTAACGTGTAGCGTGTAGGGTGTAGCGTGTAGCGTGTAGGGTGTAGCGTGTAGCGTGTAGTGTGTAGCGTGTAGAGTGTAGGGTGGAGTGTAGCGTGTAGGGTGTAGCATGTAGCGTGTAGGGTGTAGGGTGTTGAGTGTAGAGTGTAGCGTTTAGGGTGAAGCATGTAGGGTGTAGGGTGTCGGGTATAGCGTGTAGGGTGTAGGGTGTAGAGTGTAGGGTGTAGCGTGTATCGTGTAGCGTGTAGAGTGTAGCGTCTAGCGTATAGGGTGTAGCGAGTAGCGTGTAGATTGTAGCGTGTAGGGTGTAGGGTGTAGCGTGTAGCGTGTAGGGTGTAGATTGTAGCGTGTAGCGTGTAGGGTTTAGCGTGTAGCGTGTAGAGTGTAGCGTCTAGCGTGTAGCGTATAGTGTGTAGCGTGTAGCGTGTAGATTGTAGCGTGTAGGGTGTAGGGTGTAGCGTGTAGCGTGTAGGGTGTAGGGTGTAGGGCGTAGGGTGTACCGTGTAGGGTGTAGTGTGTAGCGTGTAGAGTGTAGCATGTAGGGTGTAGCAAGTAGCGTGTATTGTGTAGGGTGTAGTGTAGCGTGTAGCGTGTAGGGTGTCACTTTTTCCTCTGATGAAGACGCTTGAGTAGTGTCGATACGCATGGGGTTCAGGGCTTCCTTTGTTTTTTTCCCGATTGACAGGACTTGGGTAACTTATCTTTACAACTGCTATGGAATTACACCTATTTACTTCATGCATGGCCTGGCATTTTTCCAAGCCTTAGGACAATGGATCCTGATTCTTTGTATTTCCACAAGGCGTCTGTATGCATACATTTATCCAAATAACTAGGATTTTGTAGTACTGCAGCATATCTATTTCCCTGATTACCTTTCTATAGGGGTCTGCTTTCATTTGCTTACCAACTGTGCGCACGCATGCTGTGTTGAACAAAATAGGATCCATGATGTATTTCTTCCAGATACTAGGCTGGAGTATATGTTTCCTGTCATAGTACTCAGGGGGTCACAGTTGGCAGTAAACAATAGGCTTCTTATATGTAGATTTGACTAAGATTGGTGTACCCGCATACCTAGCAATTTTTTCTCTCTGGTTATTTCTCCTGTCTCACATATGCTGTAAAGTATTAGCTTCCTTCATTCCCTCGGGTAAAATTACTTATGGCCTATTCAGCCATACTAGTGTTTTAAATGTTTTTTTATTTTTTTTTTGCCTGGTTCTGTTTGTGGATTACTATTTTTGTACAATAAAATTGACTATTTAACGTGGATCCCATTGGTTTGCATATCCTTTTCTTTTTGTGTTTAGTGTGTAGTGTGTAGCTTAACCCTACACGCTACACGCTACACGCTACACTCTACACCCTACACGCTACACCCTACACTCTACACCGTACACTCTACACGCTACACTCTACACCCTACACCCTACACGCTACACGCTACACTCTACACCCTACACGCTACACGCTACACTCTACACTCTACACGCTACACGCTACACTCTACACCCTACACTCTACACGCTACACGCTACACGCTACACCCTACACTCTACACGCTACACGCTACACTCTACACGCTACACGCTACATGCTACACTCTACACTCTACACCCTACACCCTACACGCTACACGCTATACTCTACACCCTACACGCTACACTCTACACGCTACACGCTACACTCTACACTCTACACGCTACACGCTACACTCTACACCCTACACGCAACACGCTACACTCTACACCCTACACGCTACACTCTGCACGCTACACGCTACACCCTACACGCTATACTCTGCACGCTACACGCTACACTCTACACCCTACACGCTACACTCTACACCCTGCACCCTACACGCTACACGCTACATCCTACATGCTACACGCTACACGCAACACGCTACACTCTACACCCTACATGTTACACTCTACACCCTACACTCTACACCCTACACTCTACACGCTACACTCTACACCCTACACTCTACACTCTACACCCTACACCCTACACGCTACACGCTACACTCTACACCCTACACCCTACACGCTACACGCTACACCCTACACCCTACAAGCTACAATCTACACCCTACACCCTACACGCTACACGCTACACCCTACACTCTACACCCTACACCCTACACGCTACACACTATACTCTACACCCTACACGCTACACCCTACACGCAACACGCTACACTCTACACCCTACACGCTACACTCTGCACGCTACACGCTACACCCTACACCCTACACGCTACACTCTACACGCTACACTCTACACCATACACGCTACACCCTACACTCTACACCCTACACCCTACACGCTATACCCGACACCCTACACTCTTCATGCTTCACACTACACGCTACACTCTACACTATACACCCTACACCCTACACGCTACATGCTACACCCTACACGCTACACTCTACACCCTACACCCTACACGCTACACACTACACGCTACACGCTACACCCTACACACTACACGTTACACTCTACACCCTACACTCTGCACTCTACACCCTACACCCTACACGCTACACGCTACAATCTACACCCTACACGCTACACCCTACACCCTACACCCTACACGCTACAATCTACACGCTACACCCTATACGCTAGACGCTACACTCTACACGCTACACGATACACGCTACACCCTACACACTACACCCTACACTCTACACCCTACACCCTACACGCTACACGCTACACGCTACACCCTACACGCTACACCCTACACTCTACACCCTACACCCTACACGCTACACGCTACACCCTACACGCTACACGTTACACTCTACACCCTACACCCTACACTCTACACCCTACACCCTACTCTCTACACGCTATATTCTACACCCTACACGCTACACTCTACACCCTACACGCTACACGCTACACTCTACACCCTAGACGCTACACTCTATACCCTACACTCTACACGCTACACCCTACACTCTACATGCTACACCCTACACCCTACACTCTACATGCTACACGCTACACGCTACATGCTACACGCTACACCCTACACGCTACACGCTACACACTACACGCTACACCCTACACCCTACACCCTACACGCTACACACTACACTCTACACCCTACACGCTACACCCTACACCCTACACCCTACACCCTACATGCTACACTCTACACCCTACACGGTACACCCTACAATCTACACGCTACATGCTACACTCTACACTCTACACCCTACACCCTACACGCTACATGCTACACTCTACACCCTACACGCTACACTCTACACCCTACACGCTACATGCTACACTCTACACCATACACCCTACACGCTACATGCTACACGCTACACTCTACACCCTACACGCTACACGCTAGGGTGTAGAGTGTAATATGTAGCGTGTAGTTTGTAGCGTTTAGCTTGTAGGGTGTAGCGTTTAGCGTGTAGGGTGTAGAGTGTAGCGTGTAGCGTGTAGCATGTAGGGTGTAGGGTGTAGAGTGTAGAGTGTAGCGTGTAGGGTGTAGAGTGTAGGGTGTAGGATGTAGAGTGTAGGGTTTAGAGTGTAATGTGTAGCGTGTAGGGTGTAGCGTGTAGCATGTAGGGTGTAGGGTGTGGAGTGTAGGGTGTAGCGTGTAGGGTGTAGAGTGTAGCGTGTAGCGTGTAGGGTGTAGAGTGTAGGGTGTAGCATGTAGGGTGTAGAGTGTAGCGTGTAGGGTGTAGCGTGTAGCGTGCAGGGTGTAGAGTGTAGCGTATAGCGTGTAGGGTGTAGAGTGTAGGGTGTAGCGTGTAGGGTGTAGAGTGTAGGGTTTAGCGTGTAGGGTGTAGAGTGTAGCGTGTAGCGTGTAGGGTGTAGGGTGTAGGGTGTAGCGTGTAGGGTGTAGAGTGTAGCGTGTAGCGTGTAGGGTGTAGGGTGTAGCATGTAGTGTGTAGCGTGTAGCGTGTAGGGTGTAGCGTGTAGCATGTAGCGTGTAGCGTGTAGCATGTAGAGTGTAGGGTGTAGGGTGTAGCATGTAGAGTGTAGGGTGTAGGGTGTAGCGTGTAGAGTGTAGGGTATAGAGTGTAGCGTCTAGGGTGTAGAGTGTAGCGTGTAGCGTGTAGGGTGTAGAGTGTAGCGTGTAGGGTGTAGAATATAGCGTGTAGAGAGTAGGGTGTAGGGTGTAGAGTGTAGGGTGTAGGGTGTAGAGTGTAATGTGTAGCGTGTAGGGTGTAGCGTGTAGCGTGTAGGGTGTAGGGTGTAGAGTGTAGGGTATAGCGTGTAGGGTGTAGCGTGTAGCGTGTAGGGTGTAGGGTGTAGAGTGTAGGGTGTAGCGTGTAGGGTGTAGCGTGTATCGTGTAGCGTGTAGAGTGTAGCGTCTAGCGTATAGGGTGTAGCGTGTAGCGTGTAGATTGTAGCGTGTAGGGTGTAGGGTGTAGGGTGTAGCGTGTAGCGTGTAGGGTGTAGAGTGTAGCGTGTAGTGTGTAGGGTGTAGGGTGTAGAGTGCAGAGTGTAGGGTGTAGAGTGTAGCGTGTAGAGTGTAGGGTGTAGAGTGTAGGGTGTAGAGTGTAACGTGTAGTGTGTAGGGTGTAGCGTGTAGCGTGTAGGGTGTAGCGTGTAGCGTGTAGGGTGCAGGGTGTAGAGTGTAACGTGTAGCGTGTAGGGTGTAGCGTGTAGCGTGTAGTGTGTAGCGTGTAGGGTGTAGGGTGTAGAGTGTAGCGTGTAGGGTGTAGGGTGTAGAGTGCAGAGTGTAGGGTGTAGAGTGTAGCGTGTAGAGTGTAGGGTGTAGAGTGTAGGGTGTAGAGTGTAACGTGTAGTGTGTAGGGTGTAGCGTGTAGCGTGTAGGGTGTAGCGTGTAGCGTGTAGGGAGCAGGGTGTAGAGTGTAACGTGTAGCGTGTAGGGTGTAGTGTGTAGGGTGTAGGGTGTAGAGTGTAACGTGTAGCGTGTAGGGTGTAGCGTGTAGCGTGTAGGGTGTAGCGTGTAGCGTGTAGTGTGTAGCGTGTAGGGTGTAGGGTGTAGAGTGTAGCGTGTTGCGTGTAGGGTGTAGAGTGTAGCGTGTAGAGTGTAGCGTGTAGCGTGTAGCGTGTAGAGTGTAGCGTGTAGGGTGTAGAGTATAGTGTGTAGCGTGTAGGGTGTATGGTGTAGAGTGTAGAGTGTAGCATGTAGCGTGTAGCGTGTAGAGTGTAGCGTGTAGGGTGTAGAGTGTAGCGTGTTGCATGTAGGGTGTACAGTGTAGCGTGTAGCGTGTAGAGTGTAGGGTGTAGAGTGTAGCGTGTAGCGTGTAGAGTGTAGGGTGTAGAGTGTAGCGTGTTGCGTGTAGAGTGTAGCATGTAGCGTGTAGGTTGTAGAGTGTAGCGTGTAGCGTGTAGGGTGTAGGGTGTAGCGTGTAGCGTGTAGAGTGTAGAGTGTAGCGTGTAGCATGTAGAGTGTAGAGTGTAGCGTGTAGGGTGTAGAGTGTAGCGCGTAGCGTGTAGGGTGTAGGGTGTAGAGTGTAGCGTGTAGAGTGTACGGTGTAGAGTGTAGGGTGTAGCGTGTAGGGTGTAGAGTGTAGCGTGTAGCGTGTAGCGTGTAGCGTGTAGGGTGTAGGGTGTAGATTGTAGCGTGTAGGGTGCAGGGTGTAGAGTGTAACGTGTAGCGTGTAGGGTGTAGCGTGTAGCGTGTAGGGTGTAGGGTGTAGAGTGTAACGTGTAGCGTGTAGCGTGTAGGGTGTAGCGTGTAGCGTGTAGTGTGTAGCGTGTAGAGTGTAGGGTGGAGTGTAGCGTGTAGGGTGTAGCATGTAGCGTGTAGGGTGTAGGGTGTTGAGTGTAGAGTGTAGCGTTTAGGGTGAAGCATGTAGCGTGTAGGGTGTCGGGTATAGCGTGTAGGGTGTAGGGTGTAGAGTGTAGGGTGTAGCGTGTATGGTGTAGAGTGTAGCGTGTAGCGTGCAGAGTATAGCGTGTAGGGTGTAGCGTGTAGCGTGCAGAGTGTAGCGTGTAGGGTATAGAGTGTAGCGTGTTGCGTGTAGGGTGTAGAGTGTAGCGTGTAGCGTGTAGAGTGTAGAGTGTAGCGTGTAGCGTGTAGAGTGTAGCGTGTAGGGTGTAGAGTATAGCGTGTAGCGTGTAGGGTGTAGGGTGTAGAGTGTAGAGTGTAGCATGTAGCGTGTAGCGTGTAGAGTGTAGCGTGTAGCGTGTAGAGTGTAGGGTGTAGCGTGTAGGGTGTAGCATGTATCGTGTAGGGTGTAGAGTGTAGCATGTAGCGTGTAGAGTGTAGGGTGTAGCGTGTAGCGTGTGTAGGGTGTAGGGTGTAGAGTGTAGGGTGTAGGGTGTAAAGTGTAGCGTGTAGGGTGTAGCGTGTAGGGTTTAGGGTGTAGGGTGTAAAGTGTAGGGTGTTGCGTGTAGGGTGTAGAGTGTAGCGTGTAGGGTGTAGCGTGTAGAGTGTAGCGTGTAGCGTGTAGGGTGGAGAGTGTAGAGTGTAGGGTGTAGCGTGTAGGGTGTAGAGTGTAGCGTGTAGGGTGTAGAGTGTAGCGTGTAGCGTGCAGGGTGTAGAGTGTAGCGTATAGCGTGTAGGGTGTAGGATGTAGAGTGTAGCGTGTAGGGTGTAGAGTGTAGCGTGTAGAGTGTAGCATGCAGCGTGTAGGGTGTAGAGTGTAGAGTGTAGCGTGTAGGGTGAAGCATGTAGGGTGTAGTGTGTCGGGTATAGCGTGTAGGGTGTAGGGTGTAGAGTGTAGGGTGTAGCGTGTATGGTGTAGAGTGTAGCGTGTAGCGTGCAGAGTATAGCGTGTAGGGTGTAGCGTGTAGCGTGCAGAGTGTAGCGTGTAGGGTATAGAGTGTAGCGTGTTGCCTGTAGGGTGTAGAGTGTAGCGTGTAGCGTGTAGAGTGTAGAGTGTAGCGTGTAGCGTGTAGAGTGTAGCGTGTAGGGTGTAGAGTATAGCGTGTAGCGTGTAGGGTGTAGGGTGTAGAGTGTAGAGTGTAGCATGTAGCGTGTAGCGTGTAGAGTGTAGCGTGTAGCGTGTAGAGTGTAGGGTGTAGCGTGTAGCGTGTAGCGTGTAGAGTGTAGGGTGTAGAGTGTAGCGTGTAGCGTGTAGAGTGTAGAGTGTAGCGTGTAGGGTGTAGAGTGTAGCGTGTAGCGTGTAGGGTGTAGGGTTTAGAGTGTAGCGTGTAGCGTGTAGAGTGTACGGTGTAGAGTGTAGGGTGTAGCGTGTAGGGTGTAGAGTGTAGCGTGTAGCGTGTAGCGTGTAGGGTTAAGCTACACACTACACACTAAACACAAAAAGAAAAGGTTATGCAAACCAATGGGATCCACGTTAGTCAATTTTATTGTACAAAAATAGTAATCCACAAACAGAACCAGGCAAAACATACATTTAAAAACATTTAAAACACTAGTATGGCTGAATAGGCCATAAGTAATTTTACCCGAGGGAATGAAGGAAGCTAATACTTTACAGCATATGTGAGACAGGAGAAATAACCAGAGAGAAAAAATTGCTAGGTATGCGGGTACACCAATCCTAGTCAAATCTACATATAAGAAGCCTATTGTTTACTGCCAACTGTGACCCCCTGAGTACTATGACAGGAAACATATACTCCAGCCTAGTATCTGGAAGAAATACATCATGGATCCTATTTTGTTCAACACAGCATGCGTGCGCACAGTTGGTAAGCAAATGAAAGCAGACCCCTATAGAAAGGTAATCAGGGAAATAGATATGCTGCAGTACTACAAAATCCTAGTTATTTGGATAAATGTATGCATACAGACGCCTTGTGGAAATACAAAGAATCAGGATCCATTGTCCTAAGGCTTGGAAAAATGCCAGGCCATGCATGAAGTAAATAGGTGTAATTCCATAGCAGTTGTAAAGATAAGTTACCCAAGTCCTGTCCCTCGGGAAAAAAACAAAGGAAGCCCTTTACCCCACGCGTATCGACGCTACTCAAGCGTCTTCATCAGAGGAAAAAGTGACACCCTACACGCTACACGCGACACTCTTCACTCTACACGCTACACTCTACACCCTACACGCTACACCCTACCCTCTACACGCTACATGCTACACTACACCCTACACAATACACGCTACTTGCTACACCCTACATGCTACACTCTACACGCTACACGCTACACGCTACACCCTACACGGTACACCCTACACCCTACACCCTACACGCTACAATCTACACGCTACACACTATACGCTACACGCTAGACGCTACACTCTACACGCTACACGCTACACCCTACATGCTACACCCTACACTCTACACCCTACAACCTACACGCTACACGCTACACGCTACACGCTACACCCTACACGCTACACCCTACACTCTACACGCTACACCCTACACTCTACACCCTACACGCTACACCCTACACGCTACACGTTACACTCTACACCCTACACCCTACACTCTACACCCTACACCCTACTCTCTACACTCTACACTCTACACCCTACACGCTACACTCTACACCCTACACCCTACACGCTACACGCTACACTCTACACGCTAAACGCTACAGCTTATACCCTACACTCTACACCGTACACCCTACATGCTACACTCTACACCCTACACGCTACACCCTACATGCTACACCCTACACTCTACACCCTACACCCTACACGCTACACCCTACGCCCTGCACGCCACACACTACACTCTACACGCTACACCCTACACCCTACACTGTACACCCTACACCCTACACGCTACACGCTACACTCTACACGCTACACCCTACACTCTACACCCTACACCCTACACGCTATACGCTACACTCTACACCTGCACGCTACACGCTACACCCTACTCGCTACACGCTACACTCCACACCCTACACGCTACACTGTACACCCTACACCCTACACGCTACACTCTACACTCTGCTCCCTACTCTCTACACGCTACACTCTATACCCTACACTCTACACGCTACGCGCTACACGCTACACACTACATGCTACACCCTACACGCTACACTTTACACTCTACACGCTACACTCCACACTCTACACACTACACTCTACACCCTACACCCTACACCCTACTCTACATGCTACACGCTACACGCTACATGCTACACCCTACACGCTTCACCCTACACCCTACACGCTACACGCTACACGCTACACTCTACACCCTACACTCTACACCCTACACGCTACACGCTACACGCTACACCCTACACCCTACACGCTACACTCTACACCCTACACCCTACTCTACATGCTACACGCTACACGGTACATGATACACGCTACACCCTACACCCTACTCCCTACACTCTACACGCTACATGCTACACCCTACACCCTACACTGTACACCCTACACTCTGCACACTACACTCTACACTCTGCTCCCTACTCTCTACACGCTACACTCTATACCCTACACTCTACACGCTACGCGCTACACGCTACACACTACACGCTACACCCTACACGCTACACTTTACACTCTACACGCTACACTCTACACTCTACACACTACACTCTACACCCTACACCCTACTCTACATGCTACACGCTACACGCTACATGCTACACCCTACACGCTACACCCTACACCCTACACGCTACACTCCACACCCTACACTCTACACCCTACACGCTACACGCTACACGCTACACGCTACACTCTACACGCTAAACGCTACAGCTTATACCATACTCTCTACACCGTACACCCTACACGCTACACTCTACACGCTACACCCTACACCCTACATGCTACACCCTACACTCTACACCCTACACCCTAGACGCTACACTCTACACGCTACACGCTACACTCTACACCCTACAAGCTACACTCTACACCCTACACACTACACTCTACACGCTACACGGTACACGCTACACGCTACGCCCTACACCCTACACGCTACATGTTACACTCTACACCCTACACGCTACACTCTACACCCTACACGCTACACCCTACACCCTACACGCTACACACTACACGCTACACTCTACACCCTACATGCTGCACTCTATACGCTACACGGTACACGCTACACGCTACACCCTACACGCTACACTCTACACGCTACATGCTACACCCTACACTCTACACCCTACACGCTACACTCTACACCCTACACGCTACACCCTACACTCTACACACTACACCCTACACGCTACACGCTACACTCTACACCCTACACGCAACACCCTACACTCTACACCCTACACCCTAAACCCTACACGCTACACACTACACGCTACACTCTACACCCTACACCCTACACTCTACACCCTACACGCTACACGCTACACTCTACACCCTACACCCTACACACGCTACACGCTACACTCTACACCCTACATGCTACACTCTACACCCTACACGCTTCACCCTACACTCTACACGCTACATGCTACACTCTACACCCTACACCCTACACGATACATGCTATACACTACACGCTACAGCCTACACGCTACACGCTACACTCTACACCCTACAAGCTACACGCTACACGCTACACCCTACACTCTACACCCTACACCGTACACGCTACACGCTACACTCTACACGCTACACCCTTCACTCTACACCCTACACCCTACATGCTACACTCTACACCCTACACGGTACACCCTACAATCTACACGCTACATGCTACACTCTACACTCTACACCCTACACCCTACATGCTACACTCTACACCCTACACCCTACTCTACATGCTACACGCTACACGGTACATGATACACGCTACACCCTACACGCTACACGCTACACCCTACACGCTACACGCTACACTCTACACCCTACACGCTACACCCTACACCCTACTCCCTACACTCTACACGCTACACGCTACACCCTACACCCTACACTGTACACCCTACACCCTGCACGCTACACTCTACACTCTGCTCCCTACTCTCTACACGCTACACTCTATACCCTACACTCTACACGCTACGCGCTACACGCTACACACTACACGCTACACCCTACACGCTACACTTTGCACTCTACACGCTACACTCTACACTCTACACACTACACTCTACACCCTACACCCTACTCTACATGCTACACGCTACACGCTACATGCTACACCCTACACGCTACACCCTACACCCTACACGCTACACGCTACACGCTACACTCTACACCCTACACTCTACACCCTACACGCTACACGCTACACGCTACACGCTACACTCTACACGCTAAACGCTACAGCTTATACCCTACACTCTACACCCTACGCCCTGCACGCCACACACTACACTCTACACGCTACACCCTACACGCTACACTCTACACGCTACACGCTACACGCTACACTCTACACCCTACACGCTACACTCTACACCCTACACACTACACTCTACACGCTACACGGTACACGCTACACGCTACGCCCTACACCCTACACGCTACATGTTACACTCTACACCCTACACGCTACACTCTACACCCTACACGCTACACCCTACACCCTACACGCTACACACTACACGCTACACTCTACACCCTACACGCTGCACTCTATACGCTACACGGTACACGCTACACGCTACACCCTACACTTTACACCCTACACTCTACACGCTACACTCTACACGCTACATGCTACACCCTACACTCTACACCCTACACGCTATACGCTACACTCTACACCCTGCACGCTACACGCTACACGCTACACCCTACACGCTACACTCTACACCCTACACGCTACACTCTACATGCTACACGCTACACGCTACATGCTACACGCTACACCCTACACGCTACACTCTACACCCTACACCCTACACCCTACACGCTACACTCTACACCCTACACGCTACACCCTACACTCTACACCCTACACCCTACACGCTACTCGCTACACTCTACACCCTACCCGCTACACTCTACACGCTACACTCTACACTCTACACGCTACACGCTACACTCTACACCCTACACGCAACACGCTACACTTTACACCCTACACGCTACACTCTGCACGCTACACGCTACACCCTACACCCTACATGCTACACTCTACTTGCTACACGCTACACTCTACACCATACATGCTACACCCTACACTCTACACCCTACACCCTACACTCTATACCCGACACCCTACACCCTACATGCTTCACCCTACACGCTACACTCTACACTCTACACCCTACACGCTACATGCTACACTCTACACGCTACACTCTACACCCTACACGCTACAGTCTACATCCTACACCCTACACGCTATACGCTACACTCTACACCCTGCACGCTACACGCTACACTCTACACCCTACACGCTACACTCTACACCCTACACGCTACACCCTACACTCTACACTCTCCACCCTACACGCTACACGCTACACTCTACACGCTACACCCTACACGCTACACTCTACACCCTACACGCAACACCCTACACTCTACACCCTACACCCTAAACCCTACACGCTACACCCTACACGCTACACTCTACACCCTACACTCTACACCCTACACGCTACACGCTACACTCTACACCCTACACCCTACACACGCTACACGCTACACCCTACACTCTACACGCTACATGCTACACTCTACACCCTACACGATACATGCTACACCCTACACGCTACAGCCTACACGCTACACGCTACACTCTACACCCTACAAGCTACACGCTACACGCTACACCCTACACTCTACACCCTACACCGTACACGCTACACGCTACACTCTACACGCTACACCCTTCACTCTACACCCTACACTCTACATGCTACACTCTACACCCTACACGGTACACCCTACAATCTACACGCTACATGCTACACTCTACACTCTACACCCTACACCCTACACGCTACATGCTACACTCTACACCCTACACTCTACACTACACCCTACACGCTACATGCTACACTCTACACCATACACCCTACACCCTACACGCTACACGCTAGGGTGTAGAGTGTAATATGTAGCGTGTAGTTTGTAGCGTTTAGCTTGTAGGGTGTAGTGGGTAGCGTGTAGGGTGTAGAGTGTAGCGTGTAGCGTGTAGCATGTAGGGTGTAGGGTGTAGAGTGTAGAGTGTAGCGTGTAGGGTGTAGAGTGTAGGGTGTAGGATGTAGAGTGTAGGGTTTAGAGTGTAATGTGTAGCGTGTAGGGTGTAGCGTGTAGCATGTAGGGTGTAGGGTGTGGAGTGTAGGGTGTAGCGTGTAGGGTGTAGAGTGTAGCGTGTAGCGTGTAGGGTGTAGGGTGTAGAGTGTAGGGTGTAGCGTGTAGGGTGTAGAGTGTAGCGTGTAGGGTGTAGCGTGTAGCGTGCAGGGTGTAGAGTGTAGCATATAGCGTGTAGGGTGTAGAGTGTAGGGTGTAGCGTGTAGGGTGTAGAGTGTAGGGTGTAGCGTGTAGGGTGTAGAGTGTAGCGTGTAGCGTGTAGGGTGTAGGGTGTAGGGTGTAGCGTGTAGGGTGTAGAGTGTAGCGTGTAGCGTGTAGGGTGTAGGGTGTAGGGTGTAGCATGTAGTGTGTAGCGTGTAGCGTGTAGGGTGTAGCGTGTAGCATGTAGCGTGTAGCGTGTAGCATGTAGAGTGTAGGGTGTAGGGTGTAGGGTGTAGCATGTAGAGTGTAGGGTGTAGGGTGTAGCGTGTAGAGTGTAGGGTATAGAGTGTAGCGTCTAGGGTGTAGTGTGTACGTGCAGCGTGTAGGGTGTAGAGTGTAGCGTGTAGGGTGTAGAATATAGCGTGTAGAGAGTAGGGTGTAGGGTGTAGAGTGTAGGGTGTAGGGTGTAGAGTGTAACGTGTAGCGTGTAGGGTGTAGCGTGTAGCGTGTAGGGTGTAGGGTGTAGAGTGTAGGGTGTAGCGTGTAGGTTGTAGCGTGTAGCGTGTAGGGTGTAGGGTGTAGAGTGTAGGGTGTAGCGTGTAGGGTGTAGCGTGTATCGTGTAGCGTGTAGAGTGTAGCGTCTAGCGTATAGGGTGTAGCGTGTAGCGTGTAGCGTGTAGATTGTAGCGTGTAGTGTGTAGGGTGTAGGGTGTAGCGTGTAGCGTGTAGGGTGTAGAGTGTAGCGTGTAGTGTGTAGGGTGTAGGGTGTAGAGTGCAGAGTGTAGGGTGTAGAGTGTAGCGTGTAGAGTGTAGGGTGTAGAGTGTAGGGTGTAGAGTGTAACGTGTAGTGTGTAGGGTGTAGCGTGTAGCGTGTAGGGTGTAGCGTGTAGCGTGTAGGGTGCAGGGTGTAGAGTGTAACGTGTAGCGTGTAGGGTGTAGCGTGTAGCGTGTAGGGTGTAGCGTGCAGCGTGTAGTGTGTAGCGTGTAGGTTGTAGGGTGTAGCGTGTAGCGTGTAGCATGTAGAGTGTAGGGTGTAGGGTGTAGCATGTAGAGTGTAGGGTGTAGGGTGTAGCGTGTAGAGTGTAGGGTATAGAGTGTAGCGTCTAGGGTGTAGAGTGTAGCGTGCAGCGTGTAGGGTGTAGAGTGTAGCGTGTAGGGTGTAGAATATAGCGTGTAGAGAGTAGGGTGTAGGGTGTAGAGTGTAGGGTGTAGGGTGTAGAGTGTAACGTGTAGCGTGTAGGGTGTAGCGTGTAGCGTGTAGGTTGTAGGGTGTAGAGTGTAGGGTGTAGCGTGTAGTGTGTAGCGTGTAGCGTGTAGGGTGTAGGGTGTAGAGTGTAGGGTGTAGCGTGTAGGGTGTAGCGTGTATCGTGTAGCGTGTAGAGTGTAGCGTCTAGCGTATAGGGTGTAGCGTGTAGCGTGTAGATTGTAGCGTGTAGTGTGTAGGGTGTAGGGTGTAGCGTGTAGCGTGTAGGGTGTAGAGTGTAGCGTGTAGTGTGTAGGGTGTAGGGTGTAGAGTGCAGAGTGTAGGGTGTAGAGTGTAGCGTGTAGAGTGTAGGGTGAAGAGTGTAGGGTGTAGAGTGTAACGTGTAGTGTGTAGGGTGTAGCGTGTAGCGTGTAGGGTGTAGCGTGTAGCGTGTAGGGTGCAGGGTGTAGAGTGTAACGTGTAGCGTGTAGGGTGTAGCGTGTAGCGTGTAGGGTGTAGCGTGTAGCGTGTAGTGTGTAGCGTGTAGGTTGTAGGGTGTAGAGTGTAGCGTGTAGGGTGTAGAGTGTAACGTGTAGCGTGTAGGGTGTAGTGTGTAGGGTGTAGGGTGTAGAGTGTAACGTGTAGCGTGTAGGGTGTAGCGTGTAGCGTGTAGGGTGTAGCGTGTAGCGTGTAGTGTGTAGCGTGTAGGGTGTAGGGTGTAGAGTGTAGCGTGTAGGGTGTAGCATGTAGCGTGTAGGGTGTAGGGTGTATAGTGTAGAGTGTAGCGTGTAGTGTGAAGCATGCAGGGTGTAGGGTGTCGGGTATAGCGTGTAGGGTGTAGGGTGTAGAGTGTAGGAAGTAGCGTGTATGGTGTAGAGTGTAGCGTGTAGAGTGTATCGTGTAGGGTGTAGCGTGTAGCGTGCAGAGTGTAGCGTGTAGGGTGTAGAGTGTAGCGTGTTGCGTGTAGGGTGTAGAGTGTAGCGTGTAGAGTGTAGAGTGTAGCGTGTAGCGTGTAGCGTGTAGAGTGTAGCGTGTAGGGTGTAGAGTATAGTGTGTAGCGTGTAGGGTGTATGGTGTAGAGTGTAGAGTGTAGCATGTAGCGTGTAGCGTGTAGAGTGTAGCGTGTAGGGTGTAGAGTGTAGCGTTTTGCATGTAGGGTGTACAGTGTAGCGTGTAGCGTGTAGAGTGTAGGGTGTAGAGTGTAGCGTGTAGCGTGTAGAGTGTAGGGTGTAGAGTGTAGCGTGTAGCGTGTAGAGTGTAGCGTGTAGCGTGTAGGTTGTAGAGTGTAGCGTGTAGCGTGTAGGGTGTAGGGTGTAGCGTGTAGAGTGTAGAGTGTAGCGTGTAGCATGTAGAGTGTAGAGTGTAGCGTGTAGGGTGTAGAGTGTAGCGCGTAGCGTGTAGGGTGTAGGGTGTAGAGTGTAGCGTGTAGAGTGTACGGTGTAGAGTGTAGGGTGTAGCGTGTAGGGTGTAGAGTGTAGCGTGTAGCGTGTAGCGTGTAGGGTTAAGCTACACGCTACACACTAAACACAAAAAGAAAAGGATATGCAAACCAATGGGATCCACCTTAAATAGTCAATTTTATTGCACAAAAATAGTAATCCACAAACAGAACCAGGCAAAACATACATTTAAAAACATTTAAAACACTAGTATGGCTGAATAGGACATAAGTAATTTTACCCGAGGGAATGAAGGAAGCTAATACATTACAGCATATGTGAGACAGGAGAAATAACCAGAGAGAAAAAATTGCTAGGTATGCGGGTACACCAATCTTAGTCAAATCTACATATAAGAAGCCTATTGTTTACTGCCAACTGTGACCCCCTGAGTACTATGACAGGAAACATATACTCCAGCCTAGTATCTGGAAGAAATACATCATGGATCCTATTTTGTTCAACACAGCATGCGTGCGCACAGTTGGTAAGCAAATGAAAGCAGACCCCTATAGAAAGGTAATCAGGGAAATAGATATGCTGCAGTACTACAAAATCCTAGTTATTTGGATAAATGTATGCATACAGACGCCTTGTGGAAATACAAAGAATCAGGATCCATTGTCCTAAGGCTTGGAAAAATGCCAGGCCATGCATGAAGTAAATAGGTGTAATTCCATAGCAGTTGTAAAGATAAGTTACCCAAGTCCTGTCCCTCGGGAAAAAAACAAAGGAAGCCCTTTACCCCACGCGTATCGACGCTACTCAAGCGTCTTCATCAGAGGAAAAAGTGACACCCTACACGCTACACTCTACACCCTACACGCTACACTCTACACCCTACACGCTACACCCTACACTCTACACGCTACATGCTACACTCTACACCCTACACAATACACGCTACTTGCTACACCCTACATGCTACACTCTACACCCTACACCCTACTCTACATGCTACACGCTACACGGTACATGATACACGCTACACCCTACACGCTACACGCTACACCCTACACGCTACACGCTACACTCTACACCCTACACGCTACACCCTACACCCTACTCCCTACACTCTACACGCTACACGCTACACCCTACACCCTACACTGTACACCCTACACCCTGCACGCTACACTCTACACTCTGCTCCCTACTCTCTACACGCTACACTCTATACCCTACACTCTACACGCTACGCGCTACACGCTACACACTACACACTACACGCTACACTTTACACTCTACACGCTACACACTACACGCTACACGCTACACTCTACACCCTACACCCTACTCTACATGGTACACGCTACACGGTACATGATACACGCTACACCCTACACGCTACACGCTACACGCTACACCCTACACCCTACACTGTACACCCTACACCCTACATGCTACACTCTACACTCTGCTCCCTACTCTCTACACGCAACACTCTATACCCTACACTCTACACCCTACACCCTACTCTACATGCTACACGCTACACGCTACATGCTACACCCTACACGCTACACCCTACACCCTACACGCTACACGCTACACGCTACACTCTACACCCTACACTCTACACCCTACACGCTACACGCTACACGCTACACGCTACACTCTACACGCTAAACGCTACAGCTTATACCCTACACTCTACACCGTACACCCTACACGTTACACTCTACACCCTACACGCTACACCCTACACCCTACATGCTACACCCTACACTCTACACCCTACACCCTACACGCTACACCCTACGCCCTGCACGCCACACACTACACTCTACACGCTACACCCTACACGCTACACTCTACACGCTACACGCTACACGCTACACTCTACACCCTACACGCTACACTCTACACCCTACACACTACACTCTACACGCTACACGGTACACGCTACACGCTACGCCCTACACCCTACACGCTACATGTTACACTCTACACCCTACACGCTACACTCTACACCCTACACGCTACACCCTACACCCTACACGCTACACACTACACGCTACACTCTACACCCTACACGCTGCACTCTATACGCTACACGGTACACGCTACACGCTACACCCTACACTTTACACCCTACACTCTACACGCTACACTCTACACGCTACATGCTACACCCTACACTCTACACCCTACACGCTATACGCTACACTCTACACCCTGCACGCTACACGCTACACGCTACACCCTACACGCTACACTCTACACCCTACACGCTACACTCTACATGCTACACGCTACACGCTACATGCTACACGCTACACCCTACACGCTACACTCTACACCCTACACCCTACACCCTACACCCTACACGCTACACTCTACACCCTACACGCTACACCCTACACTCTACACCCTACACCCTACACGCTACTCGCTACACTCTACACCCTACCCGCTACACTCTACACGCTACACTCTACACTCTACACGCTACACGCTACACTCTACATCCTACACGCAACACGCTACACTTTACACCCTACACGCTACACTCTGCACGCTACACGCTACACCCTACACCCTACATGCTACACTCTACTTCCTACACGCTACACTCTACACCATACATGCTACACCCTACACTCTACACCCTACACCCTACACTCTATACCCGACACCCTACACCCTACATGCTTCACCCTACACGCTACACTCTACACTCTACACCCTACACGCTACATGCTACACTCTACACGCTACACTCTACACCCTACACGCTACACTCTACATCCTACACCCTACACGCTATACGCTACACTCTACACCCTGCACGCTACACGCTACACTCTACACCCTACACGCTACACTCTACACCCTACACGCTACACGCTACACCCTACACGCTACACCCTACACTCTACACCCTACACCCTACACGCTACACGCTACACCCTACACGCTACACGTTACACTCTACACCCTACACCCTACACTCTACACCCTACACCCTACTCTCTACACGCTATATTCTACACCCTACACGCTACTCTCTACACCCTACACGCTACACGCTACACTCTACACCCTAGACGCTACACTCTATACCCTACACTCTACACGCTACACCCTACAACCTACACTCTACATGCTACACCCTACACCCTACACTCTACATGCTACACGCTACACGCTACATGCTACACGCTACACCCTACACGCTACACGCTACACACTACACGCTACACCCTACACCCTACACCCTACACGCTACACACTACACTCTACACCCTACACGCTACACCCTACACCCTACACCCTACATGCTACACTCTACACCCTACACGGTACACCCTACAATCTACACGCTACATGCTACACTCTACACTCTACACCCTACACCCTACACGCTACATGCTACACTCTACACCGTACACGCTACACTCTACACCCTACACGCTACATGCTACACTCTACACCATACACCCTACACGCTACATGCTACACGCTACACTCTACACCCTACACGCTACACGCTAGGGTGTAGAGTGTAATATGTAGCGTGTAGTTTGTAGCGTTTAGCTTGTAGGGTGTAGCGTTTAGCGTGTAGGGTGTAGAGTGTAGCGTGTAGCGTGTAGCATGTAGGGTGTAGGGTGTAGAGTGTAGAGTGTAGCGTGTAGGGTGTAGAGTGTAGGGTGTAGGATGTAGAGTGTAGGGTTTAGAGTGTAATGTGTAGCGTGTAGGGTGTAGCGTGTAGCATGTAGGGTGTAGGGTGTGGAGTGTAGGGTGTAGCGTGTAGGGTGTAGAGTGTAGCGTGTAGCGTGTAGGGTGTAGAGTGTAGGGTGTAGCGTGTAGGGTGTAGAGTGTAGCGTGTAGGGTGTAGCGTGTAGCGTGCAGGGTGTAGAGTGTAGCGTATAGCGTGTAGGGTGTAGAGTGTAGGGTGTAGCGTGTAGGGTGTAGAGTGTAGGGTTTAGCGTGTAGGGTGTAGAGTGTAGCGTGTAGCGTGTAGGGTGTAGGGTGTAGGGTGTAGCGTGTAGGGTGTAGAGTGTAGCGTGTAGCGTGTAGGGTGTAGGGTGTAGCATGTAGTGTGTAGCGTGTAGCGTGTAGGGTGTAGCGTGTAGCATGTAGCGTGTAGCGTGTAGCATGTAGAGTGTAGGGTGTAGGGTGTAGCATGTAGAGTGTAGGGTGTAGGGTGTAGCGTGTAGAGTGTAGGGTATAGAGTGTAGCGTCTAGGGTGTAGAGTGTAGCGTGTAGCGTGTAGGGTGTAGAGTGTAGCGTGTAGGGTGTAGAATATAGCGTGTAGAGAGTAGGGTGTAGGGTGTAGAGTGTAGGGTGTAGGGTGTAGAGTGTAATGTGTAGCGTGTAGGGTGTAGCGTGTAGCGTGTAGGGTGTAGGGTGTAGAGTGTAGGGTATAGCGTGTAGGGTGTAGCGTGTAGCGTGTAGGGTGTAGGGTGTAGAGTGTAGGGTGTAGCGTGTAGGGTGTAGCGTGTATCGTGTAGCGTGTAGAGTGTAGCGTCTAGCGTATAGGGTGTAGCGTGTAGCGTGTAGATTGTAGCGTGTAGGGTGTAGGGTGTAGGGTGTAGCGTGTAGCGTGTAGGGTGTAGAGTGTAGCGTGTAGTGTGTAGGGTGTAGGGTGTAGAGTGCAGAGTGTAGGGTGTAGAGTGTAGCGTGTAGAGTGTAGGGTGTAGAGTGTAGGGTGTAGAGTGTAACGTGTAGTGTGTAGGGTGTAGCGTGTAGCGTGTAGGGTGTAGCGTGTAGCGTGTAGGGTGCAGGGTGTAGAGTGTAACGTGTAGCGTGTAGGGTGTAGCGTGTAGCGTGTAGTGTGTAGCGTGTAGGGTGTAGGGTGTAGAGTGTAGCGTGTAGGGTGTAGGGTGTAGAGTGCAGAGTGTAGGGTGTAGAGTGTAGCGTGTAGAGTGTAGGGTGTAGAGTGTAGGGTGTAGAGTGTAACGTGTAGTGTGTAGGGTGTAGCGTGTAGCGTGTAGGGTGTAGCGTGTAGCGTGTAGGGAGCAGGGTGTAGAGTGTAACGTGTAGCGTGTAGGGTGTAGTGTGTAGGGTGTAGGGTGTAGAGTGTAACGTGTAGCGTGTAGGGTGTAGCGTGTAGCGTGTAGGGTGTAGCGTGTAGCGTGTAGTGTGTAGCGTGTAGGGTGTAGGGTGTAGAGTGTAGCGAGTTGCGTGTAGGGTGTAGAGTGTAGCGTGTAGAGTGTAGCGTGTAGCGTGTAGAGTGTAGGGTGTAGGATGTAGAGTGTAGGGTTTAGAGTGTAATGTGTAGCGTGTAGGGTGTAGCGTGTAGCATGTAGGGTGTAGGGTGTGGAGTGTAGGGTGTAGCGTGTAGGGTGTAGAGTGTAGCGTGTAGCGTGTAGGGTGTAGGGTGTAGAGTGTAGGGTGTAGCGTGTAGGGTGTAGAGTGTAGCGTGTAGGGTGTAGCGTGTAGCGTGCAGGGTGTAGAGTGTAGCATATAGCGTGTAGGGTGTAGAGTGTAGGGTGTAGCGTGTAGGGTGTAGAGTGTAGGGTGTAGCGTGTAGGGTGTAGAGTGTAGCGTGTAGCGTGTAGGGTGTAGGGTGTAGGGTGTAGCGTGTAGGGTGTAGAGTGTAGCGTGTAGCGTGTAGCGTGTAGCATGTAGAGTGTAGGGTGTAGGGTGTAGGGTGTAGCATGTAGAGTGTAGGGTGTAGGGTGTAGCGTGTAGAGTGTAGGGTATAGAGTGTAGCGTCTAGGGTGTAGTGTGTAGCGTGCAGCGTGTAGGGTGTAGAGTGTAGCGTGTAGGGTGTAGAATATAGCGTGTAGAGAGTAGGGTGTAGGGTGTAGAGTGTAGGGTGTAGGGTGTAGAGTGTAACGTGTAGCGTGTAGGGTGTAGCGTGTAGCGTGTAGGGTGTAGGGTGTAGAGTGTAGGGTGTAGCGTGTAGGGTGTAGCGTGTAGCGTGTAGGGTGTAGGGTGTAGAGTGTAGGGTGTAGCGTGTAGGGTGTAGCGTGTATCGTGTAGCGTGTAGAGTGTAGCGTCTAGCGTATAGGGTGTAGCGTGTAGCGTGTAGCGTGTAGATTGTAGCGTGTAGTGTGTAGGGTGTAGGGTGTAGCGTGTAGCGTGTAGGGTGTAGAGTGTAGCGTGTAGTGTGTAGGGTGTAGGGTGTAGAGTGCAGAGTGTAGGGTGTAGAGTGTAGCGTGTAGAGTGTAGGGTGTAGAGTGTAGGGTGTAGAGTGTAACGTGTAGTGTGTAGGGTGTAGCGTGTAGCGTGTAGGGTGTAGCGTGTAGCGTGTAGGGTGCAGGGTGTAGAGTGTAACGTGTAGCGTGTAGGGTGTAGCGTGTAGCGTGTAGGGTGTAGCGTGCAGCGTGTAGTGTGTAGCGTGTAGGTTGTAGGGTGTAGAGTGTAGCGTGTAGCATGTAGAGTGTAGGGTGTAGGGTGTAGGGTGTAGCATGTAGAGTGTAGGGTGTAGGGTGTAGCGTGTAGAGTGTAGGGTATAGAGTGTAGCGTCTAGGGTGTAGAGTGTAGCGTGCAGCGTGTAGGGTGTAGAGTGTAGCGTGTAGGGTGTAGAATATAGCGTGTAGAGAGTAGGGTGTAGGGTGTAGAGTGTAGGGTGTAGGGTGTAGAGTGTAACGTGTAGCGTGTAGGGTGTAGCGTGTAGCGTGTAGGTTGTAGGGTGTAGAGTGTAGGGTGTAGCGTGTAGTGTGTAGCGTGTAGCGTGTAGGGTGTAGGGTGTAGAGTGTAGGGTGTAGCGTGTAGGGTGTAGCGTGTATCGTGTAGCGTGTAGAGTGTAGCGTCTAGCGTATAGGGTGTAGCGTGTAGCGTGTAGATTGTAGCGTGTAGTGTGTAGGGTGTAGGGTGTAGCGTGTAGCGTGTAGGGTGTAGAGTGTAGCGTGTAGTGTGTAGGGTGTAGGGTGTAGAGTGCAGAGTGTAGGGTGTAGAGTGTAGCGTGTAGAGTGTAGGGTGAAGAGTGTAGGGTGTAGAGTGTAACGTGTAGTGTGTAGGGTGTAGCGTGTAGCGTGTAGGGTGTAGCGTGTAGCGTGTAGGGTGCAGGGTGTAGAGTGTAACGTGTAGCGTGTAGGGTGTAGCGTGTAGCGTGTAGGGTGTAGCGTGTAGCGTGTAGTGTGTAGCGTGTAGGTTGTAGGGTGTAGAGTGTAGCGTGTAGGGTGTAGAGTGTAACGTGTAGCGTGTAGGGTGTAGTGTGTAGGGTGTAGGGTGTAGAGTGTAACGTGTAGCGTGTAGGGTGTAGCGTGTAGCGTGTAGGGTGTAGCGTGTAGCGTGTAGTGTGTAGCGTGTAGGGTGTAGGGTGTAGAGTGTAGCGTGTAGGGTGTAGCATGTAGCGTGTAGGGTGTAGGGTGTATAGTGTAGAGTGTAGCGTGTAGTGTGAAGCATGCAGGGTGTAGGGTGTCGGGTATAGCGTGTAGGGTGTAGGGTGTAGAGTGTAGGAAGTAGCGTGTATGGTGTAGAGTGTAGCGTGTAGAGTGTATCGTGTAGGGTGTAGGGTGTAGCGTGTAGCGTGCAGAGTGTAGCGTGTAGGGTGTAGAGTGTAGCGTGTTGCGTGTAGGGTGTAGAGTGTAGCGTGTAGAGTGTAGAGTGTAGCGTGTAGCGTGTAGCGTGTAGAGTGTAGCGTGTAGGGTGTAGAGTATAGTGTGTAGCGTGTAGGGTGTATGGTGTAGAGTGTAGAGTGTAGCATGTAGCGTGTAGCGTGTAGAGTGTAGCGTGTAGGGTGTAGAGTGTAGCGTTTTGCATGTAGGGTGTACAGTGTAGCGTGTAGCGTGTAGAGTGTAGGGTGTAGAGTGTAGCGTGTAGCGTGTAGAGTGTAGGGTGTAGAGTGTAGCGTGTAGCGTGTAGAGTGTAGCGTGTAGCGTGTAGGTTGTAGAGTGTAGCGTGTAGCGTGTAGGGTGTAGGGTGTAGCGTGTAGCGTGTAGAGTGTAGAGTGTAGCGTGTAGCATGTAGAGTGTAGAGTGTAGCGTGTAGGGTGTAGAGTGTAGCGCGTAGCGTGTAGGGTGTAGGGTGTAGAGTGTAGCGTGTAGAGTGTACGGTGTAGAGTGTAGGGTGTAGCGTGTAGGGTGTAGAGTGTAGCGTGTAGCGTGTAGCGTGTAGGGTTAAGCTACACGCTACACACTAAACACAAAAAGAAAAGGATATGCAAACCAATGGGATCCACCTTAAATAGTCAATTTTATTGCACAAAAATAGTAATCCACAAACAGAACCAGGCAAAACATACATTTAAAAACATTTAAAACACTAGTATGGCTGAATAGGACATAAGTAATTTTACCCGAGGGAATGAAGGAAGCTAATACATTACAGCATATGTGAGACAGGAGAAATAACCAGAGAGAAAAAATTGCTAGGTATGCGGGTACACCAATCTTAGTCAAATCTACATATAAGAAGCCTATTGTTTACTGCCAACTGTGACCCCCTGAGTACTATGACAGGAAACATATACTCCAGCCTAGTATCTGGAAGAAATACATCATGGATCCTATTTTGTTCAACACAGCATGCGTGCGCACAGTTGGTAAGCAAATGAAAGCAGACCCCTATAGAAAGGTAATCAGGGAAATAGATATGCTGCAGTACTACAAAATCCTAGTTATTTGGATAAATGTATGCATACAGACGCCTTGTGGAAATACAAAGAATCAGGATCCATTGTCCTAAGGCTTGGAAAAATGCCAGGCTATGCATGAAGTAAATAGGTGTAATTCCATAGCAGTTGTAAAGATAAGTTACCCAAGTCCTGTCCCTCGGGAAAAAAACAAAGGAAGCCCTTTACCCCACGCGTATCGACGCTACTCAAGCGTCTTCATCAGAGGAAAAAGTGACACCCTACACGCTACACTCTACACCCTACACGCTACACTCTACACCCTACACGCTACACCCTACACTCTACACGCTACATGCTACACTCTACACCCTACACAATACACGCTACTTGCTACACCCTACATGCTACACTCTACACCCTACACCCTACTCTACATGCTACACGCTACACGGTACATGATACACGCTACACCCTACACGCTACACGCTACACCCTACACGCTACACGCTACACTCTACACCCTACACGCTACACCCTACACCCTACTCCCTACACTCTACACGCTACACGCTACACCCTACACCCTACACTGTACACCCTACACCCTGCACGCTACACTCTACACTCTGCTCCCTACTCTCTACACGCTACACTCTATACCCTACACTCTACACGCTACGCGCTACACGCTACACACTACACACTACACGCTACACTTTACACTCTACACGCTACACACTACACGCTACACGCTACACTCTACACCCTACACCCTACTCTACATGGTACACGCTACACGGTACATGATACACGCTACACCCTACACGCTACACGCTACACGCTACACCCTACACCCTACACTGTACACCCTACACCCTACATGCTACACTCTACACTCTGCTCCCTACTCTCTACACGCAACACTCTATACCCTACACTCTACACCCTACACCCTACTCTACATGCTACACGCTACACGCTACATGCTACACCCTACACGCTACACCCTACACCCTACACGCTACACGCTACACGCTACACTCTACACCCTACACTCTACACCCTACACGCTACACGCTACACGCTACACGCTACACTCTACACGCTAAACGCTACAGCTTATACCCTACACTCTACACCGTACACCCTACACGTTACACTCTACACCCTACACGCTACACCCTACACCCTACATGCTACACCCTACACTCTACACCCTACACCCTACACGCTACACCCTACGCCCTGCACGCCACACACTACACTCTACACGCTACACCCTACACGCTACACTCTACACGCTACACGCTACACGCTACACTCTACACCCTACACGCTACACTCTACACCCTACACACTACACTCTACACGCTACACGGTACACGCTACACGCTACGCCCTACACCCTACACGCTACATGTTACACTCTACACCCTACACGCTACACTCTACACCCTACACGCTACACCCTACACCCTACACGCTACACACTACACGCTACACTCTACACCCTACACGCTGCACTCTATACGCTACACGGTACACACTACACGCTACACCCTACACTTTACACCCTACACTCTACACGCTACACTCTACACGCTACATGCTTCACCCTACACGCTACACTCTACACTCTACACCCTACACGCTACATGCTACACTCTACACGCTACACTCTACACCCTACACGCTACACTCTACATCCTACACCCTACACGCTATACGCTACACTCTACACCCTGCACGCTACACGCTACACTCTACACCCTACACGCTACACTCTACACCCTACACGCTACACGCTACACCCTACACGCTACACCCTACACTCTACACCCTACACCCTACACGCTACACGCTACACCCTACACGCTACACGTTACACTCTACACCCTACACCCTACACTCTACACCCTACACCCTACTCTCTACACGCTATATTCTACACCCTACACGCTACACTCTACACCCTACACGCTACACGCTACACTCTACACCCTAGACGCTACACTCTATACCCTACACTCTACACGCTACACCCTACACCCTACACTCTACATGCTGCACCCTACACCCTACACTCTACATGCTACACGCTACACGCTACATGCTACACGCTACACCCTACACGCTACACGCTACACACTACACGCTACACCCTACACCCTACACCCTACACGCTACACACTACACTCTACACCCTACACGCTACACCCTACACCCTACACCCTACACCCTACATGCTACACTCTACACCCTACACGGTACACCCTACAATCTACACGCTACATGCTACACTCTACACTCTACACCCTACACCCTACACGCTACATGCTACACTCTACACCGTACACGCTACACTCTACACCCTACACGCTACATGCTACACTCTACACCATACACCCTACACGCTACATGCTACACGCTACACTCTACACCCTACACGCTACACGCTAGGGTGTAGAGTGTAATATGTAGCGTGTAGTTTGTAGCGTTTAGCTTGTAGGGTGTAGCGTTTAGCGTGTAGGGTGTAGAGTGTAGCGTGTAGCGTGTAGCATGTAGGGTGTAGGGTGTAGAGTGTAGAGTGTAGCGTGTAGGGTGTAGAGTGTAGGGTGTAGGATGTAGAGTGTAGGGTTTAGAGTGTAATGTGTAGCGTGTAGGGTGTAGCGTGTAGCATGTAGGGTGTAGGGTGTGGAGTGTAGGGTGTAGCGTGTAGGGTGTAGAGTGTAGCGTGTAGCGTGTAGGGTGTAGAGTGTAGGGTGTAGCGTGTAGGGTGTAGAGTGTAGCGTGTAGGGTGTAGCGTGTAGCGTGCAGGGTGTAGAGTGTAGCGTATAGCGTGTAGGGTGTAGAGTGTAGGGTGTAGCGTGTAGGGTGTAGAGTGTAGGGTTTAGCGTGTAGGGTGTAGAGTGTAGCGTGTAGCGTGTAGGGTGTAGGGTGTAGGGTGTAGCGTGTAGGGTGTAGAGTGTAGCGTGTAGCGTGTAGGGTGTAGGGTGTAGCATGTAGTGTGTAGCGTGTAGCGTGTAGGGTGTAGCGTGTAGCATGTAGCGTGTAGCGTGTAGCATGTAGAGTGTAGGGTGTAGGGTGTAGCATGTAGAGTGTAGGGTGTAGGGTGTAGCGTGTAGAGTGTAGGGTATAGAGTGTAGCGTCTAGGGTGTAGAGTGTAGCGTGTAGCGTGTAGGGTGTAGAGTGTAGCGTGTAGGGTGTAGAATATAGCGTGTAGAGAGTAGGGTGTAGGGTGTAGAGTGTAGGGTGTAGGGTGTAGAGTGTAATGTGTAGCGTGTAGGGTGTAGCGTGTAGCGTGTAGGGTGTAGGGTGTAGAGTGTAGGGTATAGCGTGTAGGGTGTAGCGTGTAGCGTGTAGGGTGTAGGGTGTAGAGTGTAGGGTGTAGCGTGTAGGGTGTAGCGTGTATCGTGTAGCGTGTAGAGTGTAGCGTCTAGCGTATAGGGTGTAGCGTGTAGCGTGTAGATTGTAGCGTGTAGGGTGTAGGGTGTAGGGTGTAGCATGTAGCGTGTAGGGTGTAGAGTGTAGCGTGTAGTGTGTAGGGTGTAGGGTGTAGAGTGCAGAGTGTAGGGTGTAGAGTGTAGCGTGTAGAGTGTAGGGTGTAGAGTGTAGGGTGTAGAGTGTAACGTGTAGTGTGTAGGGTGTAGCGTGTAGCGTGTAGGGTGTAGCGTGTAGCGTGTAGGGTGCAGGGTGTAGAGTGTAGGGTGTAGAGTATAGTGTGTAGCGTGTAGGGTGTATGGTGTAGAGTGTAGAGTGTAGCATGTAGCGTGTAGCGTGTAGAGTGTAGCGTGTAGGGTGTAGAGTGTAGCGTGTTGCATGTAGGGTGTACAGTGTAGCGTGTAGCGTGTAGAGTGTAGGGTGTAGAGTGTAGCGTGTAGCGTGTAGAGTGTAGGGTGTAGAGTGTAGCGTGTTGCGTGTAGAGTGTAGCATGTAGCGTGTAGGTTGTAGAGTGTAGCGTGTAGCGTGTAGGGTGTAGGGTGTAGCGTGTAGCGTGTAGAGTGTAGAGTGTAGCGTGTAGGGTGTAGAGTGTAGCGCGTAGCGTGTAGGGTGTAGGGTGTAGAGTGTAGCGTGTAGAGTGTACGGTGTAGAGTGTAGGGTGTAGCGTGTAGGGTGTAGAGTGTAGCGTGTAGCGTGTAGCGTGTAGCGTGTAGGGTGTAGGGTGTAGATTGTAGCGTGTAGGGTGCAGGGTGTAGAGTGTAACGTGTAGCGTGTAGGGTGTAGCGTGTAGCGTGTAGGGTGTAGGGTGTAGAGTGTAACGTGTAGCGTGTAGGGTGTAGCGTGTAGCGTGTAGGGTGTAGCGTGTAGCGTGTAGTGTGTAGCGTGTAGAGTGTAGGGTGGAGTGTAGCGTGTAGGGTGTAGCATGTAGCGTGTAGGGTGTAGGGTGTTGAGTGTAGAGTGTAGCGTTTAGGGTGAAGCATGTAGCGTGTAGGGTGTCGGGTATAGCGTGTAGGGTGTAGGGTGTAGAGTGTAGGGTGTAGCGTGTATGGTGTAGAGTGTAGCGTGTAGCGTGCAGAGTATAGCGTGTAGGGTGTAGCGTGTAGCGTGCAGAGTGTAGCGTGTAGGGTATAGAGTGTAGCGTGTTGCGTGTAGGGTGTAGAGTGTAGCGTGTAGCGTGTAGAGTGTAGAGTGTAGCGTGTAGCTTCTAGAGTGTAGCGTGTAGGGTGTAGAGTATAGCGTGTAGCGTGTAGGGTGTAGGGTGTAGAGTGTAGAGTGTAGCATGTAGCGTGTAGCGTGTAGAGTGTAGCGTGTAGCGTGTAGAGTGTAGGGTGTAGCGTGTAGGGTGTAGCATGTATCGTGTAGGGTGTAGAGTGTAGCATGTAGCGTGTAGAGTGTAGGGTGTAGCGTGTAGCGTGTGTAGGGTGTAGGGTGTAGAGTGTAGCGTGTAGCGTGTAGGGTGTAGAGTGTAGGGTGTAGGGTGTAAAGTGTAGCGTGTAGGGTGTAGCGTGTAGGGTTTAGGGTGTAGGGTGTAAAGTGTAGGGTGTTGCGTGTAGGGTGTAGAGTGTAGCGTGTAGGGTGTAGCGTGTAGAGTGTAGCGTGTAGCGTGTAGGGTGGAGAGTGTAGAGTGTAGGGTGTAGCGTGTAGGGTGTAGAGTGTAGCGTGTAGGGTGTAGAGTGTAGCGTGTAGCGTGCAGGGTGTAGAGTGTAGCGTATAGCGTGTAGGGTGTAGGATGTAGAGTGTAGCGTGTAGGGTGTAGAGTGTAGCGTGTAGAGTGTAGCATGCAGCGTGTAGGGTGTAGAGTGTAGAGTGTAGCGTGTAGGGTGAAGCATGTAGGGTGTAGTGTGTCGGGTATAGCGTGTAGGGTGTAGGGTGTAGAGTGTAGGGTGTAGCGTGTATGGTGTAGAGTGTAGCGTGTAGCGTGCAGAGTATAGCGTGTAGGGTGTAGCGTGTAGCGTGCAGAGTGTAGCGTGTAGGGTATAGAGTGTAGCGTGTTGCCTGTAGGGTGTAGAGTGTAGCGTGTAGCGTGTAGAGTGTAGAGTGTAGCGTGTAGCGTGTAGAGTGTAGCGTGTAGGGTGTAGAGTATAGCGTGTAGCGTGTAGGGTGTAGGGTGTAGAGTGTAGAGTGTAGCATGTAGCGTGTAGCGTGTAGAGTGTAGCGTGTAGCGTGTAGAGTGTAGGGTGTAGCGTGTAGCGTGTAGCGTGTAGAGTGTAGGGTGTAGAGTGTAGCGTGTAGCGTGTAGAGTGTAGAGTGTAGCGTGTAGGGTGTAGAGTGTAGCGTGTAGCGTGTAGGGTGTAGGGTTTAGAGTGTAGCGTGTAGCGTGTAGAGTGTACGGTGTAGAGTGTAGGGTGTAGCGTGTAGGGTGTAGAGTGTAGCGTGTAGCGTGTAGCGTGTAGGGTTAAGCTACACACTACACACTAAACACAAAAAGAAAAGGTTATGCAAACCAATGGGATCCACGTTAGTCAATTTTATTGTACAAAAATAGTAATCCACAAACAGAACCAGGCAAAACATACATTTAAAAACATTTAAAACACTAGTATGGCTGAATAGGCCATAAGTAATTTTACCCGAGGGAATGAAGGAAGCTAATACTTTACAGCATATGTGAGACAGGAGAAATAACCAGAGAGAAAAAATTGCTAGGTATGCGGGTACACCAATCCTAGTCAAATCTACATATAAGAAGCCTATTGTTTACTGCCAACTGTGACCCCCTGAGTACTATGACAGGAAACATATACTCCAGCCTAGTATCTGGAAGAAATACATCATGGATCCTATTTTGTTCAACACAGCATGCGTGCGCACAGTTGGTAAGCAAATGAAAGCAGACCCCTATAGAAAGGTAATCAGGGAAATAGATATGCTGCAGTACTACAAAATCCTAGTTATTTGGATAAATGTATGCATACAGACGCCTTGTGGAAATACAAAGAATCAGGATCCATTGTCCTAAGGCTTGGAAAAATGCCAGGCCATGCATGAAGTAAATAGGTGTAATTCCATAGCAGTTGTAAAGATAAGTTACCCAAGTCCTGTCCCTCGGGAAAAAAACAAAGGAAGCCCTTTACCCCACGCGTATCGACGCTACTCAAGCGTCTTCATCAGAGGAAAAAGTGACACCCTACACGCTACACGCGACACTCTTCACTCTACACGCTACACTCTACACCCTACACGCTACACCCTACCCTCTACACGCTACATGCTACACTACACCCTACACAATACACGCTACTTGCTACACCCTACATGCTACACTCTACACGCTACACGCTACACGCTACACCCTACACGGTACACCCTACACCCTACACGCTACAATCTACACGCTACACACTATACGCTACACGCTAGACGCTACACTCTACACGCTACACGCTACACCCTACATGCTACACCCTACACTCTACACCCTACAACCTACACGCTACACGCTACACGCTACACGCTACACCCTACACGCTACACCCTACACTCTACACGCTACACCCTACACTCTACACCCTACACGCTACACCCTACACGCTACACGTTACACTCTACACCCTACACCCTACACTCTACACCCTACACCCTACTCTCTACACTCTACACTCTACACCCTACACGCTACACTCTACACCCTACACCCTACACGCTACACGCTACACTCTACACGCTAAACGCTACAGCTTATACCCTACACTCTACACCGTACACCCTACATGCTACACTCTACACCCTACACGCTACACCCTACATGCTACACCCTACACTCTACACCCTACACCCTACACGCTACACCCTACGCCCTGCACGCCACACACTACACTCTACACGCTACACCCTACACCCTACACTGTACACCCTACACCCTACACGCTACACGCTACACTCTACACGCTACACCCTACACTCTACACCCTACACCCTACACGCTATACGCTACACTCTACACCTGCACGCTACACGCTACACCCTACTCGCTACACGCTACACTCCACACCCTACACGCTACACTGTACACCCTACACCCTACACGCTACACTCTACACTCTGCTCCCTACTCTCTACACGCTACACTCTATACCCTACACTCTACACGCTACGCGCTACACGCTACACACTACATGCTACACCCTACACGCTACACTTTACACTCTACACGCTACACTCCACACTCTACACACTACACTCTACACCCTACACCCTACACCCTACTCTACATGCTACACGCTACACGCTACATGCTACACCCTACACGCTTCACCCTACACCCTACACGCTACACGCTACACGCTACACTCTACACCCTACACTCTACACCCTACACGCTACACGCTACACGCTACACCCTACACCCTACACGCTACACTCTACACCCTACACCCTACTCTACATGCTACACGCTACACGGTACATGATACACGCTACACCCTACACCCTACTCCCTACACTCTACACGCTACATGCTACACCCTACACCCTACACTGTACACCCTACACTCTGCACGCTACACTCTACACTCTGCTCCCTACTCTCTACACGCTACACTCTATACCCTACACTCTACACGCTACGCGCTACACGCTACACACTACACGCTACACCCTACACGCTACACTTTACACTCTACACGCTACACTCTACACTCTACACACTACACTCTACACCCTACACCCTACTCTACATGCTACACGCTACACGCTACATGCTACACCCTACACGCTACACCCTACACCCTACACGCTACACTCCACACCCTACACTCTACACCCTACACGCTACACGCTACACGCTACACGCTACACTCTACACGCTAAACGCTACAGCTTATACCATACTCTCTACACCGTACACCCTACACGCTACACTCTACACGCTACACCCTACACCCTACATGCTACACCCTACACTCTACACCCTACACCCTAGACGCTACACTCTACACGCTACACGCTACACTCTACACCCTACAAGCTACACTCTACACCCTACACACTACACTCTACACGCTACACGGTACACGCTACACGCTACGCCCTACACCCTACACGCTACATGTTACACTCTACACCCTACACGCTACACTCTACACCCTACACGCTACACCCTACACCCTACACGCTACACACTACACGCTACACTCTACACCCTACATGCTGCACTCTATACGCTACACGGTACACGCTACACGCTACACCCTACACGCTACACTCTACACGCTACATGCTACACCCTACACTCTACACCCTACACGCTACACTCTACACCCTACACGCTACACCCTACACTCTACACACTACACCCTACACGCTACACGCTACACTCTACACCCTACACGCAACACCCTACACTCTACACCCTACACCCTAAACCCTACACGCTACACACTACACGCTACACTCTACACCCTACACCCTACACTCTACACCCTACACGCTACACGCTACACTCTACACCCTACACCCTACACACGCTACACGCTACACTCTACACCCTACATGCTACACTCTACACCCTACACGCTTCACCCTACACTCTACACGCTACATGCTACACTCTACACCCTACACCCTACACGATACATGCTATACACTACACGCTACAGCCTACACGCTACACGCTACACTCTACACCCTACAAGCTACACGCTACACGCTACACCCTACACTCTACACCCTACACCGTACACGCTACACGCTACACTCTACACGCTACACCCTTCACTCTACACCCTACACCCTACATGCTACACTCTACACCCTACACGGTACACCCTACAATCTACACGCTACATGCTACACTCTACACTCTACACCCTACACCCTACATGCTACACTCTACACCCTACACCCTACTCTACATGCTACACGCTACACGGTACATGATACACGCTACACCCTACACGCTACACGCTACACCCTACACGCTACACGCTACACTCTACACCCTACACGCTACACCCTACACCCTACTCCCTACACTCTACACGCTACACGCTACACCCTACACCCTACACTGTACACCCTACACCCTGCACGCTACACTCTACACTCTGCTCCCTACTCTCTACACGCTACACTCTATACCCTACACTCTACACGCTACGCGCTACACGCTACACACTACACGCTACACCCTACACGCTACACTTTGCACTCTACACGCTACACTCTACACTCTACACACTACACTCTACACCCTACACCCTACTCTACATGCTACACGCTACACGCTACATGCTACACCCTACACGCTACACCCTACACCCTACACGCTACACGCTACACGCTACACTCTACACCCTACACTCTACACCCTACACGCTACACGCTACACGCTACACGCTACACTCTACACGCTAAACGCTACAGCTTATACCCTACACTCTACACCGTACACCCTACACGTTACACTCTACACCCTACACGCTACACCCTACACCCTACATGCTACACCCTACACTCTACACCCTACACCCTACACGCTACACCCTACGCCCTGCACGCCACACACTACACTCTACACGCTACACCCTACACGCTACACTCTACACGCTACACGCTACACGCTACACTCTACACCCTACACGCTACACTCTACACCCTACACACTACACTCTACACGCTACACGGTACACGCTACACGCTACGCCCTACACCCTACACGCTACATGTTACACTCTACACCCTACACGCTACACTCTACACCCTACACGCTACACCCTACACCCTACACGCTACACACTACACGCTACACTCTACACCCTACACGCTGCACTCTATACGCTACACGGTACACGCTACACGCTACACCCTACACTTTACACCCTACACTCTACACGCTACACTCTACACGCTACATGCTACACCCTACACTCTACACCCTACACGCTATACGCTACACTCTACACCCTGCACGCTACACGCTACACGCTACACCCTACACGCTACACTCTACACCCTACACGCTACACTCTACATGCTACACGCTACACGCTACATGCTACACGCTACACCCTACACGCTACACTCTACACCCTACACCCTACACCTTACACCCTACACGCTACACTCTACACCCTACACGCTACACCCTACACTCTACACCCTACACCCTACACGCTACTCGCTACACTCTACACCCTACCCGCTACACTCTACACGCTACACTCTACACTCTACACGCTACACGCTACACTCTACACCCTACACGCAACACGCTACACTTTACACCCTACACGCTACACTCTGCACGCTACACGCTACACCCTACACCCTACATGCTACACTCTACTTGCTACACGCTACACTCTACACCATACATGCTACACCCTACACTCTACACCCTACACCCTACACTCTATACCCGACACCCTACACCCTACATGCTTCACCCTACACGCTACACTCTACACTCTACACCCTACACGCTACATGCTACACTCTACACGCTACACTCTACACCCTACACGCTACACTCTACATCCTACACCCTACACGCTATACGCTACACTCTACACCCTGCACGCTACACGCTACACTCTACACCCTACACGCTACACTCTACACCCTACACGCTACACCCTACACTCTACACTCTCCACCCTACACGCTACACGCTACACTCTACACGCTACACCCTACACGCTACACTCTACACCCTACACGCAACACCCTACACTCTACACCCTACACCCTAAACCCTACACGCTACACCCTACACGCTACACTCTACACCCTACACTCTACACCCTACACGCTACACGCTACACTCTACACCCTACACCCTACACACGCTACACGCTACACCCTACACTCTACACGCTACATGCTACACTCTACACCCTACACGATACATGCTACACCCTACACGCTACAGCCTACACGCTACACGCTACACTCTACACCCTACAAGCTACACGCTACACGCTACACCCTACACTCTACACCCTACACCGTACACGCTACACGCTACACTCTACACGCTACACCCTTCACTCTACACCCTACACTCTACATGCTACACTCTACACCCTACACGGTACACCCTACAATCTACACGCTACATGCTACACTCTACACTCTACACCCTACACCCTACACGCTACATGCTACACTCTACACCCTACACTCTACACTACACCCTACACGCTACATGCTACACTCTACACCATACACCCTACACCCTACACGCTACACGCTAGGGTGTAGAGTGTAATATGTAGCGTGTAGTTTGTAGCGTTTAGCTTGTAGGGTGTAGTGGGTAGCGTGTAGGGTGTAGAGTGTAGCGTGTAGCGTGTAGCATGTAGGGTGTAGGGTGTAGAGTGTAGAGTGTAGCGTGTAGGGTGTAGAGTGTAGGGTGTAGGATGTAGAGTGTAGGGTTTAGAGTGTAATGTGTAGCGTGTAGGGTGTAGCGTGTAGCATGTAGGGTGTAGGGTGTGGAGTGTAGGGTGTAGCGTGTAGGGTGTAGAGTGTAGCGTGTAGCGTGTAGGGTGTAGGGTGTAGAGTGTAGGGTGTAGCGTGTAGGGTGTAGAGTGTAGCGTGTAGGGTGTAGCGTGTAGCGTGCAGGGTGTAGAGTGTAGCATATAGCGTGTAGGGTGTAGAGTGTAGGGTGTAGCGTGTAGGGTGTAGAGTGTAGGGTGTAGCGTGTAGGGTGTAGAGTGTAGCGTGTAGCGTGTAGGGTGTAGGGTGTAGGGTGTAGCGTGTAGGGTGTAGAGTGTAGCGTGTAGCGTGTAGGGTGTAGGGTGTAGGGTGTAGCATGTAGTGTGTAGCGTGTAGCGTGTAGGGTGTAGCGTGTAGCATGTAGCGTGTAGCGTGTAGCATGTAGAGTGTAGGGTGTAGGGTGTAGGGTGTAGCATGTAGAGTGTAGGGTGTAGGGTGTAGCGTGTAGAGTGTAGGGTATAGAGTGTAGCGTCTAGGGTGTAGTGTGTAGCGTGCAGCGTGTAGGGTGTAGAGTGTAGCGTGTAGGGTGTAGAATATAGCGTGTAGAGAGTAGGGTGTAGGGTGTAGAGTGTAGGGTGTAGGGTGTAGAGTGTAACGTGTAGCGTGTAGGGTGTAGCGTGTAGCGTGTAGGGTGTAGGGTGTAGAGTGTAGGGTGTAGCGTGTAGGGTGTAGCGTGTAGCGTGTAGGGTGTAGGGTGTAGAGTGTAGGGTGTAGCGTGTAGGGTGTAGCGTGTATCGTGTAGCGTGTAGAGTGTAGCGTCTAGCGTATAGGGTGTAGCGTGTAGCGTGTAGCGTGTAGATTGTAGCGTGTAGTGTGTAGGGTGTAGGGTGTAGCGTGTAGCGTGTAGGGTGTAGAGTGTAGCGTGTAGTGTGTAGGGTGTAGGGTGTAGAGTGCAGAGTGTAGGGTGTAGAGTGTAGCGTGTAGAGTGTAGGGTGTAGAGTGTAGGGTGTAGAGTGTAACGTGTAGTGTGTAGGGTGTAGCGTGTAGCGTGTAGGGTGTAGCGTGTAGCGTGTAGGGTGCAGGGTGTAGAGTGTAACGTGTAGCGTGTAGGGTGTAGCGTGTAGCGTGTAGGGTGTAGCGTGCAGCGTGTAGTGTGTAGCGTGTAGGTTGTAGGGTGTAGAGTGTAGCGTGTAGCATGTAGAGTGTAGGGTGTAGGGTGTAGGGTGTAGCATGTAGAGTGTAGGGTGTAGGGTGTAGCGTGTAGAGTGTAGGGTATAGAGTGTAGCGTCTAGGGTGTAGAGTGTAGCGTGCAGCGTGTAGGGTGTAGAATATAGCGTGTAGAGAGTAGGGTGTAGGGTGTAGAGTGTAGGGTGTAGGGTGTAGAGTGTAACGTGTAGCGTGTAGGGTGTAGCGTGTAGCGTGTAGGTTGTAGGGTGTAGAGTGTAGGGTGTAGCGTGTAGTGTGTAGCGTGTAGCGTGTAGGGTGTAGGGTGTAGAGTGTAGGGTGTAGCGTGTAGGGTGTAGCGTGTATCGTGTAGCGTGTAGAGTGTAGCGTCTAGCGTATAGGGTGTAGCGTGTAGCGTGTAGATTGTAGCGTGTAGTGTGTAGGGTGTAGGGTGTAGCGTGTAGCGTGTAGGGTGTAGAGTGTAGCGTGTAGTGTGTAGGGTGTAGGGTGTAGAGTGCAGAGTGTAGGGTGTAGAGTGTAGCGTGTAGAGTGTAGGGTGAAGAGTGTAGGGTGTAGAGTGTAACGTGTAGTGTGTAGGGTGTAGCGTGTAGCGTGTAGGGTGTAGCGTGTAGCGTGTAGGGTGCAGGGTGTAGAGTGTAACGTGTAGCGTGTAGGGTGTAGCGTGTAGCGTGTAGGGTGTAGCGTGTAGCGTGTAGGGTGTAGCGTGTAGCGTGTAGGGTGCAGGGTGTAGAGTGTAACGTGTAGCGTGTAGGGTGTAGCGTGTAGCGTGTAGGGTGTAGCGTGTAGCGTGTAGTGTGTAGCGTGTAGGTTGTAGGGTGTAGAGTGTAGCGTGTAGGGTGTAGAGTGTAACGTGTAGCGTGTAGGGTGTAGTGTGTAGGGTGTAGGGTGTAGAGTGTAACGTGTAGCGTGTAGGGTGTAGCGTGTAGCGTGTAGGGTGTAGCGTGTAGCGTGTAGTGTGTAGCGTGTAGGGTGTAGGGTGTAGAGTGTAGCGTGTAGGGTGTAGCATGTAGCGTGTAGGGTGTAGGGTGTATAGTGTAGAGTGTAGCGTGTAGTGTGAAGCATGCAGGGTGTAGGGTGTCGGGTATAGCGTGTAGGGTGTAGGGTGTAGAGTGTAGGAAGTAGCGTGTATGGTGTAGAGTGTAGCGTGTAGAGTGTATCGTGTAGGGTGTAGGGTGTAGCGTGTAGCGTGCAGAGTGTAGCGTGTAGGGTGTAGAGTGTAGCGTGTTGCGTGTAGGGTGTAGAGTGTAGCGTGTAGAGTGTAGAGTGTAGCGTGTAGCGTGTAGCGTGTAGAGTGTAGCGTGTAGGGTGTAGAGTATAGTGTGTAGCGTGTAGGGTGTATGGTGTAGAGTGTAGAGTGTAGCATGTAGCGTGTAGCGTGTAGAGTGTAGCGTGTAGGGTGTAGAGTGTAGCGTTTTGCATGTAGGGTGTACAGTGTAGCGTGTAGCGTGTAGAGTGTAGGGTGTAGAGTGTAGCGTGTAGCGTGTAGAGTGTAGGGTGTAGAGTGTAGCGTGTAGCGTGTAGAGTGTAGCGTGTAGCGTGTAGGTTGTAGAGTGTAGCGTGTAGCGTGTAGGGTGTAGGGTGTAGCGTGTAGCGTGTAGAGTGTAGAGTGTAGCGTGTAGCATGTAGAGTGTAGAGTGTAGCGTGTAGGGTGTAGAGTGTAGCGCGTAGCGTGTAGGGTGTAGGGTGTAGAGTGTAGCGTGTAGAGTGTACGGTGTAGAGTGTAGGGTGTAGCGTGTAGGGTGTAGAGTGTAGCGTGTAGCGTGTAGCGTGTAGGGTTAAGCTACACGCTACACACTAAACACAAAAAGAAAAGGATATGCAAACCAATGGGATCCACCTTAAATAGTCAATTTTATTGCACAAAAATAGTAATCCACAAACAGAACCAGGCAAAACATACATTTAAAAACATTTAAAACACTAGTATGGCTGAATAGGACATAAGTAATTTTACCCGAGGGAATGAAGGAAGCTAATACATTACAGCATATGTGAGACAGGAGAAATAACCAGAGAGAAAAAATTGCTAGGTATGCGGGTACACCAATCTTAGTCAAATCTACATATAAGAAGCCTATTGTTTACTGCCAACTGTGACCCCCTGAGTACTATGACAGGAAACATATACTCCAGCCTAGTATCTGGAAGAAATACATCATGGATCCTATTTTGTTCAACACAGCATGCGTGCGCACAGTTGGTAAGCAAATGAAAGCAGACCCCTATAGAAAGGTAATCAGGGAAATAGATATGCTGCAGTACTACAAAATCCTAGTTATTTGGATAAATGTATGCATACAGACGCCTTGTGGAAATACAAAGAATCAGGATCCATTGTCCTAAGGCTTGGAAAAATGCCAGGCTATGCATGAAGTAAATAGGTGTAATTCCATAGCAGTTGTAAAGATAAGTTACCCAAGTCCTGTCCCTCGGGAAAAAAACAAAGGAAGCCCTTTACCCCACGCGTATCGACGCTACTCAAGCGTCTTCATCAGAGGAAAAAGTGACACCCTACACGCTACACTCTACACCCTACACGCTACACTCTACACCCTACACGCTACACCCTACACTCTACACGCTACATGCTACACTCTACACCCTACACAATACACGCTACTTGCTACACCCTACATGCTACACTCTACACCCTACACCCTACTCTACATGCTACACGCTACACGGTACATGATACACGCTACACCCTACACGCTACACGCTACACCCTACACGCTACACGCTACACTCTACACCCTACACGCTACACCCTACACCCTACTCCCTACACTCTACACGCTACACGCTACACCCTACACCCTACACTGTACACCCTACACCCTGCACGCTACACTCTACACTCTGCTCCCTACTCTCTACACGCTACACTCTATACCCTACACTCTACACGCTACGCGCTACACGCTACACACTACACACTACACGCTACACTTTACACTCTACACGCTACACACTACACGCTACACGCTACACTCTACACCCTACACCCTACTCTACATGGTACACGCTACACGGTACATGATACACGCTACACCCTACACGCTACACGCTACACGCTACACCCTACACCCTACACTGTACACCCTACACCCTACATGCTACACTCTACACTCTGCTCCCTACTCTCTACACGCAACACTCTATACCCTACACTCTACACCCTACACCCTACTCTACATGCTACACGCTACACGCTACATGCTACACCCTACACGCTACACCCTACACCCTACACGCTACACGCTACACGCTACACTCTACACCCTACACTCTACACCCTACACGCTACACGCTACACGCTACACGCTACACTCTACACGCTAAACGCTACAGCTTATACCCTACACTCTACACCGTACACCCTACACGTTACACTCTACACCCTACACGCTACACCCTACACCCTACATGCTACACCCTACACTCTACACCCTACACCCTACACGCTACACCCTACGCCCTGCACGCCACACACTACACTCTACACGCTACACCCTACACGCTACACTCTACACGCTACACGCTACACGCTACACTCTACACCCTACACGCTACACTCTACACCCTACACACTACACTCTACACGCTACACGGTACACGCTACACGCTACGCCCTACACCCTACACGCTACATGTTACACTCTACACCCTACACGCTACACTCTACACCCTACACGCTACACCCTACACCCTACACGCTACACACTACACGCTACACTCTACACCCTACACGCTGCACTCTATACGCTACACGGTACACACTACACGCTACACCCTACACTTTACACCCTACACTCTACACGCTACACTCTACACGCTACATGCTTCACCCTACACGCTACACTCTACACTCTACACCCTACACGCTACATGCTACACTCTACACGCTACACTCTACACCCTACACGCTACACTCTACATCCTACACCCTACACGCTATACGCTACACTCTACACCCTGCACGCTACACGCTACACTCTACACCCTACACGCTACACTCTACACCCTACACGCTACACGCTACACCCTACACGCTACACCCTACACTCTACACCCTACACCCTACACGCTACACGCTACACCCTACACGCTACACGTTACACTCTACACCCTACACCCTACACTCTACACCCTACACCCTACTCTCTACACGCTATATTCTACACCCTACACGCTACACTCTACACCCTACACGCTACACGCTACACTCTACACCCTAGACGCTACACTCTATACCCTACACTCTACACGCTACACCCTACACCCTACACTCTACATGCTACACCCTACACCCTACACTCTACATGCTACACGCTACACGCTACATGCTACACGCTACACCCTACACGCTACACGCTACACACTACACGCTACACCCTACACCCTACACCCTACACGCTACACACTACACTCTACACCCTACACGCTACACCCTACACCCTACACCCTACACCCTACATGCTACACTCTACACCCTACACGGTACACCCTACAATCTACACGCTACATGCTACACTCTACACTCTACACCCTACACCCTACACGCTACATGCTACACTCTACACCGTACACGCTACACTCTACACCCTACACGCTACATGCTACACTCTACACCATACACCCTACACGCTACATGCTACACGCTACACTCTACACCCTACACGCTACACGCTAGGGTGTAGAGTGTAATATGTAGCGTGTAGTTTGTAGCGTTTAGCTTGTAGGGTGTAGCGTTTAGCGTGTAGGGTGTAGAGTGTAGCGTGTAGCGTGTAGGGTGTAGGGTGTAGAGTGTAGAGTGTAGCGTGTAGGGTGTAGAGTGTAGGGTGTAGGATGTAGAGTGTAGGGTTTAGAGTGTAATGTGTAGCGTGTAGGGTGTAGCGTGTAGCATGTAGGGTGTAGGGTGTGGAGTGTAGGGTGTAGCGTGTAGGGTGTAGAGTGTAGCGTGTAGCGTGTAGGGTGTAGAGTGTAGGGTGTAGCGTGTAGGGTGTAGAGTGTAGCGTGTAGGGTGTAGCGTGTAGCGTGCAGGGTGTAGAGTGTAGCGTATAGCGTGTAGGGTGTAGAGTGTAGGGTGTAGCGTGTAGGGTGTAGAGTGTAGGGTTTAGCGTGTAGGGTGTAGAGTGTAGCGTGTAGCGTGTAGGGTGTAGGGTGTAGGGTGTAGCGTGTAGGGTGTAGAGTGTAGCGTGTAGCGTGTAGGGTGTAGGGTGTAGCATGTAGTGTGTAGCGTGTAGCGTGTAGGGTGTAGCGTGTAGCATGTAGCGTGTAGCGTGTAGCATGTAGAGTGTAGGGTGTAGGGTGTAGCATGTAGAGTGTAGGGTGTAGGGTGTAGCGTGTAGAGTGTAGGGTATAGAGTGTAGCGTCTAGGGTGTAGAGTGTAGCGTGTAGCGTGTAGGGTGTAGAGTGTAGCGTGTAGGGTGTAGAATATAGCGTGTAGAGAGTAGGGTGTAGGGTGTAGAGTGTAGGGTGTAGGGTGTAGAGTGTAATGTGTAGCGTGTAGGGTGTAGCGTGTAGCGTGTAGGGTGTAGGGTGTAGAGTGTAGGGTATAGCGTGTAGGGTGTAGCGTGTAGCGTGTAGGGTGTAGGGTGTAGAGTGTAGGGTGTAGCGTGTAGGGTGTAGCGTGTATCGTGTAGCGTGTAGAGTGTAGCGTCTAGCGTATAGGGTGTAGCGTGTAGCGTGTAGATTGTAGCGTGTAGGGTGTAGGGTGTAGGGTGTAGCGTGTAGCGTGTAGGGTGTAGAGTGTAGCGTGTAGTGTGTAGGGTGTAGGGTGTAGAGTGCAGAGTGTAGGGTGTAGAGTGTAGCGTGTAGAGTGTAGGGTGTAGAGTGTAGGGTGTAGAGTGTAACGTGTAGTGTGTAGGGTGTAGCGTGTAGCGTGTAGGGTGTAGCGTGTAGCGTGTAGGGTGCAGGGTGTAGAGTGTAGGGTGTAGAGTATAGTGTGTAGCGTGTAGGGTGTATGGTGTAGAGTGTAGAGTGTAGCATGTAGCGTGTAGCGTGTAGAGTGTAGCGTGTAGGGTGTAGAGTGTAGCGTGTTGCATGTAGGGTGTACAGTGTAGCGTGTAGCGTGTAGAGTGTAGGGTGTAGAGTGTAGCGTGTAGCGTGTAGAGTGTAGGGTGTAGAGTGTAGCGTGTTGCGTGTAGAGTGTAGCATGTAGCGTGTAGGTTGTAGAGTGTAGCGTGTAGCGTGTAGGGTGTAGGGTGTAGCGTGTAGCGTGTAGAGTGTAGAGTGTAGCGTGTAGCATGTAGAGTGTAGAGTGTAGCGTGTAGGGTGTAGAGTGTAGCGCGTAGCGTGTAGGGTGTAGGGTGTAGAGTGTAGCGTGTAGAGTGTACGGTGTAGAGTGTAGGGTGTAGCGTGTAGGGTGTAGAGTGTAGCGTGTAGCGTGTAGCGTGTAGCGTGTAGGGTGTAGGGTGTAGATTGTAGCGTGTAGGGTGCAGGGTGTAGAGTGTAACGTGTAGCGTGTAGGGTGTAGCGTGTAGCGTGTAGGGTGTAGGGTGTAGAGTGTAACGTGTAGCGTGTAGGGTGTAGCGTGTAGCGTGTAGGGTGTAGCGTGTAGCGTGTAGTGTGTAGCGTGTAGAGTGTAGGGTGGAGTGTAGCGTGTAGGGTGTAGCATGTAGCGTGTAGGGTGTAGGGTGTTGAGTGTAGAGTGTAGCGTTTAGGGTGAAGCATGTAGCGTGTAGGGTGTCGGGTATAGCGTGTAGGGTGTAGGGTGTAGAGTGTAGGGTGTAGCGTGTATGGTGTAGAGTGTAGCGTGTAGCGTGCAGAGTATAGCGTGTAGGGTGTAGCGTGTAGCGTGCAGAGTGTAGCGTGTAGGGTATAGAGTGTAGCGTGTTGCGTGTAGGGTGTAGAGTGTAGCGTGTAGCGTGTAGAGTGTAGAGTGTAGCGTGTAGCTTCTAGAGTGTAGCGTGTAGGGTGTAGAGTATAGCGTGTAGCGTGTAGGGTGTAGGGTGTAGAGTGTAGAGTGTAGCATGTAGCGTGTAGCGTGTAGAGTGTAGCGTGTAGCGTGTAGAGTGTAGGGTGTAGCGTGTAGGGTGTAGCATGTATCGTGTAGGGTGTAGAGTGTAGCATGTAGCGTGTAGAGTGTAGGGTGTAGCGTGTAGCGTGTGTAGGGTGTAGGGTGTAGAGTGTAGCGTGTAGCGTGTAGGGTGTAGAGTGTAGGGTGTAGGGTGTAAAGTGTAGCGTGTAGGGTGTAGCGTGTAGGGTTTAGGGTGTAGGGTGTAAAGTGTAGGGTGTTGCGTGTAGGGTGTAGAGTGTAGCGTGTAGGGTGTAGCGTGTAGAGTGTAGCGTGTAGCGTGTAGGGTGGAGAGTGTAGAGTGTAGGGTGTAGCGTGTAGGGTGTAGAGTGTAGCGTGTAGGGTGTAGAGTGTAGCGTGTAGCGTGCAGGGTGTAGAGTGTAGCGTATAGCGTGTAGGGTGTAGGATGTAGAGTGTAGCGTGTAGGGTGTAGAGTGTAGCGTGTAGAGTGTAGCATGCAGCGTGTAGGGTGTAGAGTGTAGAGTGTAGCGTGTAGGGTGAAGCATGTAGGGTGTAGTGTGTCGGGTATAGCGTGTAGGGTGTAGGGTGTAGAGTGTAGGGTGTAGCGTGTATGGTGTAGAGTGTAGCGTGTAGCGTGCAGAGTATAGCGTGTAGGGTGTAGCGTGTAGCGTGCAGAGTGTAGCGTGTAGGGTATAGAGTGTAGCGTGTTGCCTGTAGGGTGTAGAGTGTAGCGTGTAGCGTGTAGAGTGTAGAGTGTAGCGTGTAGCGTGTAGAGTGTAGCGTGTAGGGTGTAGAGTATAGCGTGTAGCGTGTAGGGTGTAGGGTGTAGAGTGTAGAGTGTAGCATGTAGCGTGTAGCGTGTAGAGTGTAGCGTGTAGCGTGTAGAGTGTAGGGTGTAGCGTGTAGCGTGTAGCGTGTAGAGTGTAGGGTGTAGAGTGTAGCGTGTAGCGTGTAGAGTGTAGAGTGTAGCGTGTAGGGTGTAGAGTGTAGCGTGTAGCGTGTAGGGTGTAGGGTTTAGAGTGTAGCGTGTAGCGTGTAGAGTGTACGGTGTAGAGTGTAGGGTGTAGCGTGTAGGGTGTAGAGTGTAGCGTGTAGCGTGTAGCGTGTAGGGTTAAGCTACACACTACACACTAAACACAAAAAGAAAAGGTTATGCAAACCAATGGGATCCACGTTAGTCAATTTTATTGTACAAAAATAGTAATCCACAAACAGAACCAGGCAAAACATACATTTAAAAACATTTAAAACACTAGTATGGCTGAATAGGACATAAGTAATTTTACCCGAGGGAATGAAGGAAGCTAATACATTACAGCATATGTGAGACAGGAGAAATAACCAGAGAGAAAAAATTGCTAGGTATGCGGGTACACCAATCTTAGTCAAATCTACATATAAGAAGCCTATTGTTTACTGCCAACTGTGACCCCCTGAGTACTATGACAGGAAACATATACTCCAGCCTAGTATCTGGAAGAAATACATCATGGATCCTATTTTGTTCAACACAGCATGCGTGCGCACAGTTGGTAAGCAAATGAAAGCAGACCCCTATAGAAAGGTAATCAGGGAAATAGATATGCTGCAGTACTACAAAATCCTAGTTATTTGGATAAATGTATGCATACAGACGCCTTGTGGAAATACAAAGAATCAGGATCCATTGTCCTAAGGCTTGGAAAAATGCCAGGCTATGCATGAAGTAAATAGGTGTAATTCCATAGCAGTTGTAAAGATAAGTTACCCAAGTCCTGTCCCTCGGGAAAAAAACAAAGGAAGCCCTTTACCCCACGCGTATCGACGCTACTCAAGCGTCTTCATCAGAGGAAAAAGTGACACCCTACACGCTACACTCTACACCCTACACGCTACACTCTACACCCTACACGCTACACCCTACACTCTACACGCTACATGCTACACTCTACACCCTACACAATACACGCTACTTGCTACACCCTACATGCTACACTCTACACCCTACACCCTACTCTACATGCTACACGCTACACGGTACATGATACACGCTACACCCTACACGCTACACGCTACACCCTACACGCTACACGCTACACTCTACACCCTACACGCTACACCCTACACCCTACTCCCTACACTCTACACGCTACACGCTACACCCTACACCCTACACTGTACACCCTACACCCTGCACGCTACACTCTACACTCTGCTCCCTACTCTCTACACGCTACACTCTATACCCTACACTCTACACGCTACGCGCTACACGCTACACACTACACACTACACGCTACACTTTACACTCTACACGCTACACACTACACGCTACACGCTACACTCTACACCCTACACCCTACTCTACATGGTACACGCTACACGGTACATGATACACGCTACACCCTACACGCTACACGCTACACGCTACACCCTACACCCTACACTGTACACCCTACACCCTACATGCTACACTCTACACTCTGCTCCCTACTCTCTACACGCAACACTCTATACCCTACACTCTACACCCTACACCCTACTCTACATGCTACACGCTACACGCTACATGCTACACCCTACACGCTACACCCTACACCCTACACGCTACACGCTACACGCTACACTCTACACCCTACACTCTACACCCTACACGCTACACGCTACACGCTACACGCTACACTCTACACGCTAAACGCTACAGCTTATACCCTACACTCTACACCGTACACCCTACACGTTACACTCTACACCCTACACGCTACACCCTACACCCTACATGCTACACCCTACACTCTACACCCTACACCCTACACGCTACACCCTACGCCCTGCACGCCACACACTACACTCTACACGCTACACCCTACACGCTACACTCTACACGCTACACGCTACACGCTACACTCTACACCCTACACGCTACACTCTACACCCTACACACTACACTCTACACGCTACACGGTACACGCTACACGCTACGCCCTACACCCTACACGCTACATGTTACACTCTACACCCTACACGCTACACTCTACACCCTACACGCTACACCCTACACCCTACACGCTACACACTACACGCTACACTCTACACCCTACACGCTGCACTCTATACGCTACACGGTACACACTACACGCTACACCCTACACTTTACACCCTACACTCTACACGCTACACTCTACACGCTACATGCTTCACCCTACACGCTACACTCTACACTCTACACCCTACACGCTACATGCTACACTCTACACGCTACACTCTACACCCTACACGCTACACTCTACATCCTACACCCTACACGCTATACGCTACACTCTACACCCTGCACGCTACACGCTACACTCTACACCCTACACGCTACACTCTACACCCTACACGCTACACGCTACACCCTACACGCTACACCCTACACTCTACACCCTACACCCTACACGCTACACGCTACACCCTACACGCTACACGTTACACTCTACACCCTACACCCTACACTCTACACCCTACACCCTACTCTCTACACGCTATATTCTACACCCTACACGCTACACTCTACACCCTACACGCTACACGCTACACTCTACACCCTAGACGCTACACTCTATACCCTACACTCTACACGCTACACCCTACACCCTACACTCTACATGCTACACCCTACACCCTACACTCTACATGCTACACGCTACACGCTACATGCTACACGCTACACCCTACACGCTACACGCTACACACTACACGCTACACCCTACACCCTACACCCTACACGCTACACACTACACTCTACACCCTACACGCTACACCCTACACCCTACACCCTACACCCTACATGCTACACTCTACACCCTACACGGTACACCCTACAATCTACACGCTACATGCTACACTCTACACTCTACACCCTACACCCTACACGCTACATGCTACACTCTACACCGTACACGCTACACTCTACACCCTACACGCTACATGCTACACTCTACACCATACACCCTACACGCTACATGCTACACGCTACACTCTACACCCTACACGCTACACGCTAGGGTGTAGAGTGTAATATGTAGCGTGTAGTTTGTAGCGTTTAGCTTGTAGGGTGTAGCGTTTAGCGTGTAGGGTGTAGAGTGTAGCGTGTAGCGTGTAGGGTGTAGGGTGTAGAGTGTAGAGTGTAGCGTGTAGGGTGTAGAGTGTAGGGTGTAGGATGTAGAGTGTAGGGTTTAGAGTGTAATGTGTAGCGTGTAGGGTGTAGCGTGTAGCATGTAGGGTGTAGGGTGTGGAGTGTAGGGTGTAGCGTGTAGGGTGTAGAGTGTAGCGTGTAGCGTGTAGGGTGTAGAGTGTAGGGTGTAGCGTGTAGGGTGTAGAGTGTAGCGTGTAGGGTGTAGCGTGTAGCGTGCAGGGTGTAGAGTGTAGCGTATAGCGTGTAGGGTGTAGAGTGTAGGGTGTAGCGTGTAGGGTGTAGAGTGTAGGGTTTAGCGTGTAGGGTGTAGAGTGTAGCGTGTAGCGTGTAGGGTGTAGGGTGTAGGGTGTAGCGTGTAGGGTGTAGAGTGTAGCGTGTAGCGTGTAGGGTGTAGGGTGTAGCATGTAGTGTGTAGCGTGTAGCGTGTAGGGTGTAGCGTGTAGCATGTAGCGTGTAGCGTGTAGCATGTAGAGTGTAGGGTGTAGGGTGTAGCATGTAGAGTGTAGGGTGTAGGGTGTAGCGTGTAGAGTGTAGGGTATAGAGTGTAGCGTCTAGGGTGTAGAGTGTAGCGTGTAGCGTGTAGGGTGTAGAGTGTAGCGTGTAGGGTGTAGAATATAGCGTGTAGAGAGTAGGGTGTAGGGTGTAGAGTGTAGGGTGTAGGGTGTAGAGTGTAATGTGTAGCGTGTAGGGTGTAGCGTGTAGCGTGTAGGGTGTAGGGTGTAGAGTGTAGGGTATAGCGTGTAGGGTGTAGCGTGTAGCGTGTAGGGTGTAGGGTGTAGAGTGTAGGGTGTAGCGTGTAGGGTGTAGCGTGTATCGTGTAGCGTGTAGAGTGTAGCGTCTAGCGTATAGGGTGTAGCGTGTAGCGTGTAGATTGTAGCGTGTAGGGTGTAGGGTGTAGCGTGTAGCGTGTAGGGTGTAGAGTGTAGCGTGTAGTGTGTAGGGTGTAGGGTGTAGAGTGCAGAGTGTAGGGTGTAGAGTGTAGCGTGTAGAGTGTAGGGTGTAGAGTGTAGGGTGTAGAGTGTAACGTGTAGTGTGTAGGGTGTAGCGTGTAGCGTGTAGGGTGTAGCGTGTAGCGTGTAGGGTGCAGGGTGTAGAGTGTAGGGTGTAGAGTATAGTGTGTAGCGTGTAGGGTGTATGGTGTAGAGTGTAGAGTGTAGCATGTAGCGTGTAGCGTGTAGAGTGTAGCGTGTAGGGTGTAGAGTGTAGCGTGTTGCATGTAGGGTGTACAGTGTAGCGTGTAGCGTGTAGAGTGTAGGGTGTAGAGTGTAGCGTGTAGCGTGTAGAGTGTAGGGTGTAGAGTGTAGCGTGTTGCGTGTAGAGTGTAGCATGTAGCGTGTAGGTTGTAGAGTGTAGCGTGTAGCGTGTAGGGTGTAGGGTGTAGCGTGTAGCGTGTAGAGTGTAGAGTGTAGCGTGTAGCATGTAGAGTGTAGAGTGTAGCGTGTAGGGTGTAGAGTGTAGCGCGTAGCGTGTAGGGTGTAGGGTGTAGAGTGTAGCGTGTAGAGTGTACGGTGTAGAGTGTAGGGTGTAGCGTGTAGGGTGTAGAGTGTAGCGTGTAGCGTGTAGCGTGTAGCGTGTAGGGTGTAGGGTGTAGATTGTAGCGTGTAGGGTGCAGGGTGTAGAGTGTAACGTGTAGCGTGTAGGGTGTAGCGTGTAGCGTGTAGGGTGTAGGGTGTAGAGTGTAACGTGTAGCGTGTAGGGTGTAGCGTGTAGCGTGTAGGGTGTAGCGTGTAGCGTGTAGTGTGTAGCGTGTAGAGTGTAGGGTGGAGTGTAGCGTGTAGGGTGTAGCATGTAGCGTGTAGGGTGTAGGGTGTTGAGTGTAGAGTGTAGCGTTTAGGGTGAAGCATGTAGCGTGTAGGGTGTCGGGTATAGCGTGTAGGGTGTAGGGTGTAGAGTGTAGGGTGTAGCGTGTATGGTGTAGAGTGTAGCGTGTAGCGTGCAGAGTATAGCGTGTAGGGTGTAGCGTGTAGCGTGCAGAGTGTAGCGTGTAGGGTATAGAGTGTAGCGTGTTGCGTGTAGGGTGTAGAGTGTAGCGTGTAGCGTGTAGAGTGTAGAGTGTAGCGTGTAGCTTCTAGAGTGTAGCGTGTAGGGTGTAGAGTATAGCGTGTAGCGTGTAGGGTGTAGGGTGTAGAGTGTAGAGTGTAGCATGTAGCGTGTAGCGTGTAGAGTGTAGCGTGTAGCGTGTAGAGTGTAGGGTGTAGCGTGTAGGGTGTAGCATGTATCGTGTAGGGTGTAGAGTGTAGCATGTAGCGTGTAGAGTGTAGGGTGTAGCGTGTAGCGTGTGTAGGGTGTAGGGTGTAGAGTGTAGCGTGTAGCGTGTAGGGTGTAGAGTGTAGGGTGTAGGGTGTAAAGTGTAGCGTGTAGGGTGTAGCGTGTAGGGTTTAGGGTGTAGGGTGTAAAGTGTAGGGTGTTGCGTGTAGGGTGTAGAGTGTAGCGTGTAGGGTGTAGCGTGTAGAGTGTAGCGTGTAGCGTGTAGGGTGGAGAGTGTAGAGTGTAGGGTGTAGCGTGTAGGGTGTAGAGTGTAGCGTGTAGGGTGTAGAGTGTAGCGTGTAGCGTGCAGGGTGTAGAGTGTAGCGTATAGCGTGTAGGGTGTAGGATGTAGAGTGTAGCGTGTAGGGTGTAGAGTGTAGCGTGTAGAGTGTAGCATGCAGCGTGTAGGGTGTAGAGTGTAGAGTGTAGCGTGTAGGGTGAAGCATGTAGGGTGTAGTGTGTCGGGTATAGCGTGTAGGGTGTAGGGTGTAGAGTGTAGGGTGTAGCGTGTATGGTGTAGAGTGTAGCGTGTAGCGTGCAGAGTATAGCGTGTAGGGTGTAGCGTGTAGCGTGCAGAGTGTAGCGTGTAGGGTATAGAGTGTAGCGTGTTGCCTGTAGGGTGTAGAGTGTAGCGTGTAGCGTGTAGAGTGTAGAGTGTAGCGTGTAGCGTGTAGAGTGTAGCGTGTAGGGTGTAGAGTATAGCGTGTAGCGTGTAGGGTGTAGGGTGTAGAGTGTAGAGTGTAGCATGTAGCGTGTAGCGTGTAGAGTGTAGCGTGTAGCGTGTAGAGTGTAGGGTGTAGCGTGTAGCGTGTAGCGTGTAGAGTGTAGGGTGTAGAGTGTAGCGTGTAGCGTGTAGAGTGTAGAGTGTAGCGTGTAGGGTGTAGAGTGTAGCGTGTAGCGTGTAGGGTGTAGGGTTTAGAGTGTAGCGTGTAGCGTGTAGAGTGTACGGTGTAGAGTGTAGGGTGTAGCGTGTAGGGTGTAGAGTGTAGCGTGTAGCGTGTAGCGTGTAGGGTTAAGCTACACACTACACACTAAACACAAAAAGAAAAGGTTATGCAAACCAATGGGATCCACGTTAGTCAATTTTATTGTACAAAAATAGTAATCCACAAACAGAACCAGGCAAAACATACATTTAAAAACATTTAAAACACTAGTATGGCTGAATAGGCCATAAGTAATTTTACCCGAGGGAATGAAGGAAGCTAATACTTTACAGCATATGTGAGACAGGAGAAATAACCAGAGAGAAAAAATTGCTAGGTATGCGGGTACACCAATCCTAGTCAAATCTACATATAAGAAGCCTATTGTTTACTGCCAACTGTGACCCCCTGAGTACTATGACAGGAAACATATACTCCAGCCTAGTATCTGGAAGAAATACATCATGGATCCTATTTTGTTCAACACAGCATGCGTGCGCACAGTTGGTAAGCAAATGAAAGCAGACCCCTATAGAAAGGTAATCAGGGAAATAGATATGCTGCAGTACTACAAAATCCTAGTTATTTGGATAAATGTATGCATACAGACGCCTTGTGGAAATACAAAGAATCAGGATCCATTGTCCTAAGGCTTGGAAAAATGCCAGGCCATGCATGAAGTAAATAGGTGTAATTCCATAGCAGTTGTAAAGATAAGTTACCCAAGTCCTGTCCCTCGGGAAAAAAACAAAGGAAGCCCTTTACCCCACGCGTATCGACGCTACTCAAGCGTCTTCATCAGAGGAAAAAGTGACACCCTACACGCTACACGCGACACTCTTCACTCTACACGCTACACTCTACACCCTACACGCTACACCCTACCCTCTACACGCTACATGCTACACTACACCCTACACAATACACGCTACTTGCTACACCCTACATGCTACACTCTACACGCTACACGCTACACGCTACACCCTACACGGTACACCCTACACCCTACACCCTGCACGCTACAATCTACACGCTACACACTATACGCTACACGCTAGACGCTACACTCTACACGCTACACGCTACACCCTACATGCTACACCCTACACTCTACACCCTACAACCTACACGCTACACGCTACACGCTACACGCTACACCCTACACGCTACACCCTACACTCTACACGCTACACCCTACACTCTACACCCTACACGCTACACCCTACACGCTACACGTTACACTCTACACCCTACACCCTACACTCTACACCCTACACCCTACTCTCTACACTCTACACTCTACACCCTACACGCTACACTCTACACCCTACACCCTACACGCTACACGCTACACTCTACACGCTAAACGCTACAGCTTATACCCTACACTCTACACCGTACACCCTACATGCTACACTCTACACCCTACACGCTACACCCTACATGCTACACCCTACACTCTACACCCTACACCCTACACGCTACACCCTACGCCCTGCACGCCACACACTACACTCTACACGCTACACCCTACACCCTACACTGTACACCCTACACCCTACACGCTACACGCTACACTCTACACGCTACACCCTACACTCTACACCCTACACCCTACACGCTATACGCTACACTCTACACCTGCACGCTACACGCTACACCCTACTCGCTACACGCTACACTCCACACCCTACACGCTACACTGTACACCCTACACCCTACACGCTACACTCTACACTCTGCTCCCTACTCTCTACACGCTACACTCTATACCCTACACTCTACACGCTACGCGCTACACGCTACACACTACATGCTACACCCTACACGCTACACTTTACACTCTACACGCTACACTCCACACTCTACACACTACACTCTACACCCTACACCCTACACCCTACTCTACATGCTACACGCTACACGCTACATGCTACACCCTACACGCTTCACCCTACACCCTACACGCTACACGCTACACGCTACACTCTACACCCTACACTCTACACCCTACACGCTACACGCTACACGCTACACCCTACACCCTACACGCTACACTCTACACCCTACACCCTACTCTACATGCTACACGCTACACGGTACATGATACACGCTACACCCTACACCCTACTCCCTACACTCTACACGCTACATGCTACACCCTACACCCTACACTGTACACCCTACACTCTGCACGCTACACTCTACACTCTGCTCCCTACTCTCTACACGCTACACTCTATACCCTACACTCTACACGCTACGCGCTACACGCTACACACTACACGCTACACCCTACACGCTACACTTTACACTCTACACGCTACACTCTACACTCTACACACTACACTCTACACCCTACACCCTACTCTACATGCTACACGCTACACGCTACATGCTACACCCTACACGCTACACCCTACACCCTACACGCTACACTCCACACCCTACACTCTACACCCTACACGCTACACGCTACACGCTACACGCTACACTCTACACGCTAAACGCTACAGCTTATACCATACTCTCTACACCGTACACCCTACACGCTACACTCTACACGCTACACCCTACACCCTACATGCTACACCCTACACTCTACACCCTACACCCTAGACGCTACACTCTACACGCTACACGCTACACTCTACACCCTACAAGCTACACTCTACACCCTACACACTACACTCTACACGCTACACGGTACACGCTACACGCTACGCCCTACACCCTACACGCTACATGTTACACTCTACACCCTACACGCTACACTCTACACCCTACACGCTACACCCTACACCCTACACGCTACACACTACACGCTACACTCTACACCCTACATGCTGCACTCTATACGCTACACGGTACACGCTACACGCTACACCCTACACGCTACACTCTACACGCTACATGCTACACCCTACACTCTACACCCTACACGCTACACTCTACACCCTACACGCTACACCCTACACTCTACACACTACACCCTACACGCTACACGCTACACTCTACACCCTACACGCAACACCCTACACTCTACACCCTACACCCTAAACCCTACACGCTACACACTACACGCTACACTCTACACCCTACACCCTACACTCTACACCCTACACGCTACACGCTACACTCTACACCCTACACCCTACACACGCTACACGCTACACTCTACACCCTACATGCTACACTCTACACCCTACACGCTTCACCCTACACTCTACACGCTACATGCTACACTCTACACCCTACACCCTACACGATACATGCTATACACTACACGCTACAGCCTACACGCTACACGCTACACTCTACACCCTACAAGCTACACGCTACACGCTACACCCTACACTCTACACCCTACACCGTACACGCTACACGCTACACTCTACACGCTACACCCTTCACTCTACACCCTACACCCTACATGCTACACTCTACACCCTACACGGTACACCCTACAATCTACACGCTACATGCTACACTCTACACTCTACACCCTACACCCTACATGCTACACTCTACACCCTACACCCTACTCTACATGCTACACGCTACACGGTACATGATACACGCTACACCCTACACGCTACACGCTACACCCTACACGCTACACGCTACACTCTACACCCTACACGCTACACCCTACACCCTACTCCCTACACTCTACACGCTACACGCTACACCCTACACCCTACACTGTACACCCTACACCCTGCACGCTACACTCTACACTCTGCTCCCTACTCTCTACACGCTACACTCTATACCCTACACTCTACACGCTACGCGCTACACGCTACACACTACACGCTACACCCTACACGCTACACTTTGCACTCTACACGCTACACTCTACACTCTACACACTACACTCTACACCCTACACCCTACTCTACATGCTACACGCTACACGCTACATGCTACACCCTACACGCTACACCCTACACCCTACACGCTACACGCTACACGCTACACTCTACACCCTACACTCTACACCCTACACGCTACACGCTACACGCTACACGCTACACTCTACACGCTAAACGCTACAGCTTATACCCTACACTCTACACCGTACACCCTACACGTTACACTCTACACCCTACACGCTACACCCTACACCCTACATGCTACACCCTACACTCTACACCCTACACCCTACACGCTACACCCTACGCCCTGCACGCCACACACTACACTCTACACGCTACACCCTACACGCTACACTCTACACGCTACACGCTACACGCTACACTCTACACCCTACACGCTACACTCTACACCCTACACACTACACTCTACACGCTACACGGTACACGCTACACGCTACGCCCTACACCCTACACGCTACATGTTACACTCTACACCCTACACGCTACACTCTACACCCTACACGCTACACCCTACACCCTACACGCTACACACTACACGCTACACTCTACACCCTACACGCTGCACTCTATACGCTACACGGTACACGCTACACGCTACACCCTACACTTTACACCCTACACTCTACACGCTACACTCTACACGCTACATGCTACACCCTACACTCTACACCCTACACGCTATACGCTACACTCTACACCCTGCACGCTACACGCTACACGCTACACCCTACACGCTACACTCTACACCCTACACGCTACACTCTACATGCTACACGCTACACGCTACATGCTACACGCTACACCCTACACGCTACACTCTACACCCTACACCCTACACCCTACACCCTACACGCTACACTCTACACCCTACACGCTACACCCTACACTCTACACCCTACACCCTACACGCTACTCGCTACACTCTACACCCTACCCGCTACACTCTACACGCTACACTCTACACTCTACACGCTACACGCTACACTCTACACCCTACACGCAACACGCTACACTTTACACCCTACACGCTACACTCTGCACGCTACACTTTACACCCTACACGCTACACTCTGCACGCTACACGCTACACCCTACACCCTACATGCTACACTCTACTTGCTACACGCTACACTCTACACCATACATGCTACACCCTACACTCTACACCCTACACCCTACACTCTATACCCGACACCCTACACCCTACATGCTTCACCCTACACGCTACACTCTACACTCTACACCCTACACGCTACATGCTACACTCTACACGCTACACTCTACACCCTACACGCTACACTCTACATCCTACACCCTACACGCTATACGCTACACTCTACACCCTGCACGCTACACGCTACACTCTACACCCTACACGCTACACTCTACACCCTACACGCTACACCCTACACTCTACACTCTCCACCCTACACGCTACACGCTACACTCTACACGCTACACCCTACACGCTACACTCTACACCCTACACGCAACACCCTACACTCTACACCCTACACCCTAAACCCTACACGCTACACCCTACACGCTACACTCTACACCCTACACTCTACACCCTACACGCTACACGCTACACTCTACACCCTACACCCTACACACGCTACACGCTACACCCTACACTCTACACGCTACATGGTACACTCTACACCCTACACGATACATGCTACACCCTACACGCTACAGCCTACACGCTACACGCTACACTCTACACCCTACAAGCTACACGCTACACGCTACACCCTACACTCTACACCCTACACCGTACACGCTACACGCTACACTCTACACGCTACACCCTTCACTCTACACCCTACACTCTACATGCTACACTCTACACCCTACACGGTACACCCTACAATCTACACGCTACATGCTACACTCTACACTCTACACCCTACACCCTACACGCTACATGCTACACTCTACACCCTACACTCTACACTACACCCTACACGCTACATGCTACACTCTACACCATACACCCTACACCCTACACGCTACACGCTAGGGTGTAGAGTGTAATATGTAGCGTGTAGTTTGTAGCGTTTAGCTTGTAGGGTGTAGTGGGTAGCGTGTAGGGTGTAGAGTGTAGCGTGTAGCGTGTAGCATGTAGGGTGTAGGGTGTAGAGTGTAGAGTGTAGCGTGTAGGGTGTAGAGTGTAGGGTGTAGGATGTAGAGTGTAGGGTTTAGAGTGTAATGTGTAGCGTGTAGGGTGTAGCGTGTAGCATGTAGGGTGTAGGGTGTGGAGTGTAGGGTGTAGCGTGTAGGGTGTAGAGTGTAGCGTGTAGCGTGTAGGGTGTAGGGTGTAGAGTGTAGGGTGTAGCGTGTAGGGTGTAGAGTGTAGCGTGTAGGGTGTAGCGTGTAGCGTGCAGGGTGTAGAGTGTAGCATATAGCGTGTAGGGTGTAGAGTGTAGGGTGTAGCGTGTAGGGTGTAGAGTGTAGGGTGTAGCGTGTAGGGTGTAGAGTGTAGCGTGTAGCGTGTAGGGTGTAGGGTGTAGGGTGTAGCGTGTAGGGTGTAGAGTGTAGCGTGTAGCGTGTAGGGTGTAGGGTGTAGGGTGTAGCATGTAGTGTGTAGCGTGTAGCGTGTAGGGTGTAGCGTGTAGCATGTAGCGTGTAGCGTGTAGCATGTAGAGTGTAGGGTGTAGGGTGTAGGGTGTAGCATGTAGAGTGTAGGGTGTAGGGTGTAGCGTGTAGAGTGTAGGGTATAGAGTGTAGCGTCTAGGGTGTAGTGTGTAGCGTGCAGCGTGTAGGGTGTAGAGTGTAGCGTGTAGGGTGTAGAATATAGCGTGTAGAGAGTAGGGTGTAGGGTGTAGAGTGTAGGGTGTAGGGTGTAGAGTGTAACGTGTAGCGTGTAGGGTGTAGCGTGTAGCGTGTAGGGTGTAGGGTGTAGAGTGTAGGGTGTAGCGTGTAGGGTGTAGCGTGTAGCGTGTAGGGTGTAGGGTGTAGAGTGTAGGGTGTAGCGTGTAGGGTGTAGCGTGTATCGTGTAGCGTGTAGAGTGTAGCGTCTAGCGTATAGGGTGTAGCGTGTAGCGTGTAGCGTGTAGATTGTAGCGTGTAGTGTGTAGGGTGTAGGGTGTAGCGTGTAGCGTGTAGGGTGTAGAGTGTAGCGTGTAGTGTGTAGGGTGTAGGGTGTAGAGTGCAGAGTGTAGGGTGTAGAGTGTAGCGTGTAGAGTGTAGGGTGTAGAGTGTAGGGTGTAGAGTGTAACGTGTAGTGTGTAGGGTGTAGCGTGTAGCGTGTAGGGTGTAGCGTGTAGCGTGTAGGGTGCAGGGTGTAGAGTGTAACGTGTAGCGTGTAGGGTGTAGCGTGTAGCGTGTAGGGTGTAGCGTGCAGCGTGTAGTGTGTAGCGTGTAGGTTGTAGGGTGTAGAGTGTAGCGTGTAGCATGTAGAGTGTAGGGTGTAGGGTGTAGGGTGTAGCATGTAGAGTGTAGGGTGTAGGGTGTAGCGTGTAGAGTGTAGGGTATAGAGTGTAGCGTCTAGGGTGTAGAGTGTAGCGTGCAGCGTGTAGGGTGTAGAGTGTAGCGTGTAGGGTGTAGAATATAGCGTGTAGAGAGTAGGGTGTAGGGTGTAGAGTGTAGGGTGTAGGGTGTAGAGTGTAACGTGTAGCGTGTAGGGTGTAGCGTGTAGCGTGTAGGTTGTAGGGTGTAGAGTGTAGGGTGTAGCGTGTAGTGTGTAGCGTGTAGCGTGTAGGGTGTAGGGTGTAGAGTGTAGGGTGTAGCGTGTAGGGTGTAGCGTGTATCGTGTAGCGTGTAGAGTGTAGCGTCTAGCGTATAGGGTGTAGCGTGTAGCGTGTAGATTGTAGCGTGTAGTGTGTAGGGTGTAGGGTGTAGCGTGTAGCGTGTAGGGTGTAGAGTGTAGCGTGTAGTGTGTAGGGTGTAGGGTGTAGAGTGCAGAGTGTAGGGTGTAGAGTGTAGCGTGTAGAGTGTAGGGTGAAGAGTGTAGGGTGTAGAGTGTAACGTGTAGTGTGTAGGGTGTAGCGTGTAGCGTGTAGGGTGTAGCGTGTAGCGTGTAGGGTGCAGGGTGTAGAGTGTAACGTGTAGCGTGTAGGGTGTAGCGTGTAGCGTGTAGGGTGTAGCGTGTAGCGTGTAGGGTGTAGCGTGTAGCGTGTAGGGTGCAGGGTGTAGAGTGTAACGTGTAGCGTGTAGGGTGTAGCGTGTAGCGTGTAGGGTGTAGCGTGTAGCGTGTAGTGTGTAGCGTGTAGGTTGTAGGGTGTAGAGTGTAGCGTGTAGGGTGTAGAGTGTAACGTGTAGCGTGTAGGGTGTAGTGTGTAGGGTGTAGGGTGTAGAGTGTAACGTGTAGCGTGTAGGGTGTAGCGTGTAGCGTGTAGGGTGTAGCGTGTAGCGTGTAGTGTGTAGCGTGTAGGGTGTAGGGTGTAGAGTGTAGCGTGTAGGGTGTAGCATGTAGCGTGTAGGGTGTAGGGTGTATAGTGTAGAGTGTAGCGTGTAGTGTGAAGCATGCAGGGTGTAGGGTGTCGGGTATAGCGTGTAGGGTGTAGGGTGTAGAGTGTAGGAAGTAGCGTGTATGGTGTAGAGTGTAGCGTGTAGAGTGTATCGTGTAGGGTGTAGGGTGTAGCGTGTAGCGTGCAGAGTGTAGCGTGTAGGGTGTAGAGTGTAGCGTGTTGCGTGTAGGGTGTAGAGTGTAGCATGTAGAGTGTAGAGTGTAGCGTGTAGCGTGTAGCGTGTAGAGTGTAGCGTGTAGGGTGTAGAGTATAGTGTGTAGCGTGTAGGGTGTATGGTGTAGAGTGTAGAGTGTAGCATGTAGCGTGTAGCGTGTAGAGTGTAGCGTGTAGGGTGTAGAGTGTAGCGTTTTGCATGTAGGGTGTACAGTGTAGCGTGTAGCGTGTAGAGTGTAGGGTGTAGAGTGTAGCGTGTAGCGTGTAGAGTGTAGGGTGTAGAGTGTAGCGTGTAGCGTGTAGAGTGTAGCGTGTAGCGTGTAGGTTGTAGAGTGTAGCGTGTAGCGTGTAGGGTGTAGGGTGTAGCGTGTAGCGTGTAGAGTGTAGAGTGTAGCGTGTAGCATGTAGAGTGTAGAGTGTAGCGTGTAGGGTGTAGAGTGTAGCGCGTAGCGTGTAGGGTGTAGGGTGTAGAGTGTAGCGTGTAGAGTGTACGGTGTAGAGTGTAGGGTGTAGCGTGTAGGGTGTAGAGTGTAGCGTGTAGCGTGTAGCGTGTAGGGTTAAGCTACACGCTACACACTAAACACAAAAAGAAAAGGATATGCAAACCAATGGGATCCACCTTAAATAGTCAATTTTATTGCACAAAAATAGTAATCCACAAACAGAACCAGGCAAAACATACATTTAAAAACATTTAAAACACTAGTATGGCTGAATAGGACATAAGTAATTTTACCCGAGGGAATGAAGGAAGCTAATACATTACAGCATATGTGAGACAGGAGAAATAACCAGAGAGAAAAAATTGCTAGGTATGCGGGTACACCAATCTTAGTCAAATCTACATATAAGAAGCCTATTGTTTACTGCCAACTGTGACCCCCTGAGTACTATGACAGGAAACATATACTCCAGCCTAGTATCTGGAAGAAATACATCATGGATCCTATTTTGTTCAACACAGCATGCGTGCGCACAGTTGGTAAGCAAATGAAAGCAGACCCCTATAGAAAGGTAATCAGGGAAATAGATATGCTGCAGTACTACAAAATCCTAGTTATTTGGATAAATGTATGCATACAGACGCCTTGTGGAAATACAAAGAATCAGGATCCATTGTCCTAAGGCTTGGAAAAATGCCAGGCCATGCATGAAGTAAATAGGTGTAATTCCATAGCAGTTGTAAAGATAAGTTACCCAAGTCCTGTCCCTCGGGAAAAAAACAAAGGAAGCCCTTTACCCCACGCGTATCGACGCTACTCAAGCGTCTTCATCAGAGGAAAAAGTGACACCCTACACGCTACACTCTACACCCTACACGCTACACTCTACACCCTACACGCTACACCCTACACTCTACACGCTACATGCTACACTCTACACCCTACACAATACACGCTACTTGCTACACCCTACATGCTACACTCTACACCCTACACCCTACTCTACATGCTACACGCTACACGGTACATGATACACGCTACACCCTACACGCTACACGCTACACCCTACACGCTACACGCTACACTCTACACCCTACACGCTACACCCTACACCCTACTCCCTACACTCTACACGCTACACGCTACACCCTACACCCTACACTGTACACCCTACACCCTGCACGCTACACTCTACACTCTGCTCCCTACTCTCTACACGCTACACTCTATACCCTACACTCTACACGCTACGCGCTACACGCTACACACTACACACTACACGCTACACTTTACACTCTACACGCTACACACTACACGCTACACGCTACACTCTACACCCTACACCCTACTCTACATGGTACACGCTACACGGTACATGATACACGCTACACCCTACACGCTACACGCTACACGCTACACCCTACACCCTACACTGTACACCCTACACCCTACATGCTACACTCTACACTCTGCTCCCTACTCTCTACACGCAACACTCTATACCCTACACTCTACACCCTACACCCTACTCTACATGCTACACGCTACACGCTACATGCTACACCCTACACGCTACACCCTACACCCTACACGCTACACGCTACACGCTACACTCTACACCCTACACTCTACACCCTACACGCTACACGCTACACGCTACACGCTACACTCTACACGCTAAACGCTACAGCTTATACCCTACACTCTACACCGTACACCCTACACGTTACACTCTACACCCTACACGCTACACCCTACACCCTACATGCTACACCCTACACTCTACACCCTACACCCTACACGCTACACCCTACGCCCTGCACGCCACACACTACACTCTACACGCTACACCCTACACGCTACACTCTACACGCTACACGCTACACGCTACACTCTACACCCTACACGCTACACTCTACACCCTACACACTACACTCTACACGCTACACGGTACACGCTACACGCTACGCCCTACACCCTACACGCTACATGTTACACTCTACACCCTACACGCTACACTCTACACCCTACACGCTACACCCTACACCCTACACGCTACACACTACACGCTACACTCTACACCCTACACGCTGCACTCTATACGCTACACGGTACACGCTACACGCTACACCCTACACTTTACACCCTACACTCTACACGCTACACTCTACACGCTACATGCTACACCCTACACTCTACACCCTACACGCTATACGCTACACTCTACACCCTGCACGCTACACGCTACACGCTACACCCTACACGCTACACTCTACACCCTACACGCTACACTCTACATGCTACACGCTACACGCTACATGCTACACGCTACACCCTACACGCTACACTCTACACCCTACACCCTACACCCTACACTCTACACCCTACACCCTACACGCTACTCGCTACACTCTACACCCTACCCGCTACACTCTACACGCTACACTCTACACTCTACACGCTACACGCTACACTCTACATCCTACACGCAACACGCTACACTTTACACCCTACACGCTACACTCTGCACGCTACACGCTACACCCTACACCCTACATGCTACACTCTACTTCCTACACGCTACACTCTACACCATACATGCTACACCCTACACTCTACACCCTACACCCTACACTCTATACCCGACACCCTACACCCTACATGCTTCACCCTACACGCTACACTCTACACTCTACACCCTACACGCTACATGCTACACTCTACACGCTACACTCTACACCCTACACGCTACACTCTACATCCTACACCCTACACGCTATACGCTACACTCTACACCCTGCACGCTACACGCTACACTCTACACCCTACACGCTACACTCTACACCCTACACGCTACACCCTACACTCTACACTCTACACCCTACACGCTACACGCTACACTCTACACGCTACACCCTACACGCTACACTCTACACCCTACACGCAACACCCTACACTCTACACCCTACACCCTAAACCCTACACGCTACACCCTACACGCTACACTCTACACCCTACACTCTACACCCTACACGCTACACGCTACACTCTACACCCTACACCCTACACACGCTACACGCTACACCCTACACTCTACACGCTACACCCTACACGCTATACTCTGCACGCTACACGCTACACTCTACACCATACACGCTACACCCTACACTCTACACCCTACACCCTACACGCTATACCCGACACCCTACACCCTACATGCTTCACCCTACACGCTACACTCTACACTCTACACCCTACTCCCTACACGCTACATGCTACACCCTACACGCTAAACTCTACACCCTGCACTCTACACGCTACACACTACACGCTACACGCTACACCCTACACGCTACACGCTACACCCTACACGCTACACGTTACACTCTACACCCTACACCCTACACGCTACACGCTACACCCTACACGCTACACGTTACACCCTACACCCTACACGCTACACTCTACACCCTGCACCCTACACGCTACAATCTACACCCTACACCCTACACGCTACACGCTACACGCTACACGCTACACGCTACACCCTACACGCTACACCCTACACTCTACACCGTACACTCTACACGCTACACGCTACACTCTACACCCTACACCCTACACGCTACGCGCTACACTCTACACCCTACACGCTACACTCTACACTCTACATGCTACACGCTACACTCTACACTCTACACGCTACACGCTACACCCTACACCCTACACGCTACACGCTACACTCTACAACCTACACGCTACACGCTACACTCTACACGCAACACGCTACACTCTACACCCTACACTCTACACGCTACACGCTACACTCTACACCCTACACTCTACACGCTACACGCTACACTGTACACCCTACATGCAACACGCTACACTCTACACCCTACACGCTACACTCTACACGCTACACGCTACATGCTACACTCTACACTCTACACCATACACCCTACACGCTACACACTATACTCTACACCCTACACGCTACACTCTACACGCTACACGCTACACGCTACACTCTACACGCTACACTCTACACCCTACACGCAACACGCTACACTCTACACCCTACACCCTACACGCTACACACTACACGCTACACGCTACACCCTACACGCTACACGCTACACCCTACACGCTACACGTTACACTCTACACCCTACACCCTACACACTACACCCTACACGCTACACGTTACACTCTACACCCTACACTCTACACTCTACACCCTGCTCCCTACACGCTACACGCTACACCCTACACGCTACACGCTACACCGTACACACTACACGTTACACTCTACACCCTACACTCTACACCCTACACTCTACACGCTACACTCTACACCCTACACTCTGCACTCTACACCCTACACCCTACACGCTACACTCTACACCCTACACCCTACACGCTACACACTACACGCTACACCCTACACACTACACGCTACACTCTACACCCTACACGCTACACGCTACACCCTACACTCTACACCCTACACGCTACAATCTACATGCTACACGCTACACCCTATACGCTAGACGCTACACTCTACACGCTACACGATACACGCTACACCCTACACGCTACACCCTACACTCTACACCCTACACCCTACATGCTACACGCTACACCCTACACGCTACACGTTACACTCTACACCCTACACCCTACACTCTACACCCTACACCCTACTCTCTACACGCTATATTCTACACCCTACATGCTACACTCTACACCCTACACGCTACACGCTACACTCTACACCCTAGACGCTACACTCTATACCCTACACTCTACACGCTACACCCTACAACCCTACACTCTACATGCTACACCCTACACCCTACACTCTACATGCTACACGCTACACGCTACATGCTACACGCTACACCCTACACGCTACACGCTACACACTACATGCTACACCCTACACCCTACACCCTACACGCTACACGCTACACTCTACACCCTACACGCTACACCCTACACCCTACACCCTACACGCTACACTCTACACCCTACACGCTACACCCTACACTCTACACCCTACACGCTACACCCTACACTCTACACCCTACACGCTATACGCTACACTCTACACCCTGCACGCTACACGCTACACCCTACACGCTACACTCTACACCCTACACGCTACACCCTACACTCTACACCCTACACGCTACACGCTACACTCTACACCCTACACGCTACACCCTACACTCCACACCCTACACCCTACATGCTACACGCTACACCCTACACGCTACACATTACACTCTAAACCCTACACTCTACATCCTACACCCTACACTCTACACCCTACACGCTACACTCTACACTCTACACCCTACACCCTACATGCTACACGCTACACGCTACACTCTACACCCTACACGCTACACGCTACACCCTACAAGCTAAACGCTACAAACTACACGCTACATATTACACTCTACACCCTAGCGTGTAGCGTGTAGGGTGTAGAGTGTAGCGTGTAGCATGTAGCGTGTAGGGTGTATGGTGTAGAGTGTAGCATGTAGCGTGTAGGGTGTAGAGTGTAGCGTGTAGGGTGTAGAGTGTAGCATGTAGCGTGTAGGGTGTAGGGTGTAGAGTGTAGAGTGTAGCATGTAGCGTGTAGATTGTAGGGTGTATCGTGTAGGGTGTAGAGTGTAGCATGTAGGGTGTAGGGTGTAGAGTGAAGGGTGTAGCGTGTAGAGTGTAGCGTGTAGCGTGTACGGTGTAGGGTGTAGAGTGTAGGGTGTAGCGTGTAGCGTGTAGCTTGTAGGGTGTAGAGTGTAGCGTGTAGCGTGTAGGCTGTAGCGTGTAGGGTGTAGCATGTATCGTGTAGGGTGTAGAGTGTAGCATGTAGCGTGTAGAGTGTAGGGTGTAGCGTGTAGCGTGTGTAGGGTGTAGGGTGTAGGGTGTAGCGTGTAGCGTGTAGGGTGTAGAGTGTAGGGTGTAGGGTGTAGAGTGTAGCGTGTACGGTGTAGCATGTAGGATTTAGGGTGTAGGGTGTAGAGTGTAGGGTGTTGCGTGTAGGGTGTAGGGTGTAGAGTGTAGCGTGTAGCGTGCAGGGTGTAGAGTGTAGCGTATAGCGTGTAGGGTGTAGGATGTAGAGTGTAGCGTGTAGGGTGTAGAGTGTAGCGTGTAGAGTGTAGCATGTAGCGTGTAGGGTGTAGAGTGTAGAGTGTAGCGTGTAGGGTGAAGCATGTAGGGTGTAGGGTGTCGGGTATAGCGTGTAGGGTGTAGGGTGTAGAGTGTAGGGTGTAGCGTGTATGGTGTAGAGTGTAGCGTGTAGCGTGTAGAGTGTAGCGTGTAGGGTGTAGGGTGTAGCGTGTAGCGTGCAGAGTGTAGCGTGTAAGGTGTAGAGTGTAGCGTGTTGCGTGTAGGGTGTAGAGTGTAGCGTGTAGCGTGTAGAGTGTAGCGTGTAGCGTGTAGAGTGTAGAGTGTAGCGTGTAGGGTGTAGAGTATAGCGTGTAGCGTGTAGAGTGTAGGGTGTAGAGTGTAGGGTGTAGCGTGTAGGGTGTAGAGTGTAGCGTGTAGGGTGTAGGGTGTAGGGTGTAGAGTGTAGCGTGTAGGGTGTAGAGTGTAGGGTGTGGCGTGTAGGGTGTAGAGTGTAGCGTGTAGCGTGTAGCGTGTAGGGTGTAGGGTGTAGCGTGTAGGGTGTAGAGTGTAGCGTGTAGCGTGTAGGGTGTAGGCTGTAGGGTGTAGCGTGTAGTGTGTAGAGTGTAGCGTGTAGCGTGTAGGGTGTAGCGTGTAGCATGTATCGTGTAGCGTGTAGCATGTAGAGTGTAGGGTGTAGGGTGTATGGTGTAGCATGTAGAGTGTAGGGTGTAGGGTGTAGCGTGTAGAGTGTAGGGTATAGAGTGTAGCGTGTAGAGAGTAGGGTGTAGAGTGTAGAGTGTAGCGTGTAGGGTGTAGCGTGTAGTGTGTAGGGTGTAGGTTGTAGAGTGTAGGGTGTAGCATGTAGGGTGTAGGGTGTAGGGTGTAGCATGTAGGGTGTAGAGTGTAGCGTGTAGGGTGTACGGTGTAGAGTGTAGGGTATAAGCTGTAGCGTTTAGCGTGTAGGGTGTAGCGTGTAGCGTGTAGGGTGTAGAGTGTAGCGTGTAGGGTGTAGAGTATAGCATGTAGAGAGTAGGGTGTAGGGTGTAGGGTGTAGAGTGTAACGTGTAGCGTGTAGGGTGTAGCGTGTAGCGTGTAGGGTGTAGGGTGTAGGGTGTAGAGTGTAGGGTGAAGGGTGTAGCGTGTAGCGTGTAGCGTGTAGCGTGTAGGGTGTAGGGTGTAGATTGTAGCGTGTAGGGTGTAGCATGTAGCGTGTAGGGTGTAGGGTGTAGAGTGTAGAGTGTAGCGTGTAGGGTGAAGCATGTAGGGTGTAGGGTGTCGGGTATAGCGTGTAGGGTGTAGGGTGTAGGGTGTAGAGTGTAAAGTGTAGCATGTAGGGTGTAGGGTGTAGCGTGTAGCGTGTAGAGTGTAGCGTGTAGGGTGTACGGTGTAGAGAGTATGGTATAAGCTGTAGCGTGTAGAGTGTAGCGTGTAGCGTGTAGCGTGTAGCGTGTAGCGTGTAGGGTGTAGAGTGTAGGGTGTAGAGTGTAGAGTGTAGCGTGTAGCGTGTAGCGTGTAGGGTGTAGAGTGTAGCGTGTAGGGTGTAGCATGTAGCGTGTAGCGTGTAGCATGTAGAGTAGGGTGTAGGGTGTAGGGTGTAGAGTGTAGTGTGTAGAGTGTAGAGTGTAGCGTGTAGAGTGTAAAGTGTAGCGTGTAGGGTGTAGCGTGTAGTGTGTAGCGTGTAGCGCATAGCGTGTAGAGTGTAGGGTATAGAGTGTAGCGTGTAGAGAGTAGGCAGCAGAGTGTAGAGTGTAGCGTGCAGGGAGTAGGGTGTAGGGTGTAGCGTGTAGGGTGTAGAGTGTAGCGTGTAGCGTGTAGCATGTAGGGTGTAGCGTGTAGCGTGTAGGGTGTAGCGTGTATCATGTACCGTGTAGCGTGTAGCATGTAGAGTAGGGTGTAGGGTGTAGAGTGTAGCATGTAGGGTGTAGGGTGTAGAGTGTAGGGTGTAGCATGTAGGGTGTAGGGTGTAGGGTGTAGCGTGCAGGGTGTAGAGTGTAGCATGTAGGGTGTAGGGTGTAGGGTGTAGCATGTAGGGTGTAGGGTGTAGGGTGTAGCGTGTAGAGTGTAGGGAGTAGGGTGTAGGGTGTAGCGTGTAGGGTGTGGAGTGTAGCGTGTAGCGTGTAGGGTGTAGCGTGTAGCGTGTAGGGTGTAGCGTGTATCATGTACCGTGTAGAGTGTAGCGGGTAGGGTGTAGAGTGTAGCGAGTAGCGTGTAGGGTGTAGGGTGTAGAGTGTAGGGTGTAGCGTGTAGGGTGTAGAGTGTAGCGTGTAGGGTGTAGGGTGTAGGGTGTAGAGTGTAGCGTGTAGGGTGTAGCGTGTAGCATGTAGCGTGTAGCGTGTAGCATGTAGAGTGTAGCGTGTAGGGTGTAGAGTGTAGCGTGTAGGGTGTAGCGTGTAGCGTGTAGCGTGCAGGGTGTAGAGTGTAGCGTATAGCGTGTAGGGTGTAGGGTGTAGAGTGTAGGGTGTAGCGTGTAGAGTGTAGCTTGTAGGGTGTAGGGTGTACAGTGTAGGGTGTAGGGTGTAGCGTGTAGAGTGTAGTGTGTGGCGTGCAGGGCATAGGGTGTAGAGTGTAGGGTGTAGCATGTAGGGTGTAGGGTGTAGGGTGTAGCGTGTAGGGTGTAGAGTGTAGCATGTAGGGTGTACGGTGTAGAGTGTAGGGTATAAGCTGTAGCGTTTAGCGTGTAGAGTGTAGCGTGTAGCGTGTAGCGTGTAGGGTGTAGGGTGTAGAGTGTAGAGTGTAGCGTGTAGGGTGTAGAGTGTAGCGTGTAGAGAGTAGGGTGCAGGGTGTAGAGTGTAGGGTGTAGAGTGTAACGTGTAGCGTGTAGGGTGTAGCGTGTAAGGTGTAGAGTGTAGGGTGTAGCGTGTAGGGTGTAGCGTGTAGCGTGTAGCATGTAGGGTGTAGGGTGTAGAGTGTAGGGTGTAGCGTGTAGGATGTAGCGTGTAGCGTGTAGCGTGTAGCGTGTAGGGTGTAGGGTGTAGAGTGTAGGGTGTAGCGTGTAGGGTTTAGCGTGTAGCGTGTAGAGTGTAGCGTCTAGCGTGTAGCGTATAGTGTGTAGCGTGTAGCGTGTAGATTGTAGCGTGTAGGGTGTAGGGTGTAGGGTGTAGCGTGTAGCGTGTAGGGTGTAGGGTGTAGGGTGTAGGGTGTACCGTGTAGGGTGTAGTGTGTAGCGTGTAGAGTGTAGCATGTAGGGTGTAGCAAGTAGCGTGTATTGTGTAGGGTGTAGTGTAGCGTGTAGCGTGTAGGGTGTCACTTTTTCCTCTGATGAAGACGCTTGAGTAGTGTCGATACGCATGGGGTTCAGGGCTTCCTTTGTTTTTTTCCCGATTGACAGGACTTGGGTAACTTATCTTTACAACTGCTATGGAATTACACCTATTTACTTCATGCATGGCCTGGCATTTTTCCAAGCCTTAGGACAATGGATCCTGATTCTTTGTATTTCATTTCAATTAGATTTTTATTGAGTTTAAACAAAGAAAACGAATAACAAAACATAACTGTATCTGTATAACTGTAGTAAATATTCTATAGCAGGTACAAGTGTACAATCAGGAAAAGAAACCGTCAAATTGCTTTTTTAATTGTGACCATTTACCCCATCTGGCATGAAAACGATCTTTGGATAGAAGATTAGTATAATAAATTTCCTCATATACAAAATGTCTATCGATCAACAATATCAAATGTTTCACGTTGGGCGGGCAAATGTTATTCCACTCTTTCACAATCAAATAGCTTGCGGACATTAGAACATGAGCTGCTAGAAATCTGTCCATTTTGAATTGATGTAGATTAATAAGCAATAAGGCCATATCAGGGCATGGCAATATAGTTTCCCCAGTCAGAAGTGAAATTATTAAGAAAATCTCAGACCAGAAATTTTTCAGAAGGGGACAGGACCAGAAAACATGTAGCAAATCTGCTGACTGACCACATTTCCTCCAACACATCCCATCATGACCCTTAATAAAATGTTTAAGTCTATTGGGAGTTAAATAATATCTCTGAATTAGTTTATAATGGGTTTCCAGGGTATTCGAGCATCTGGAGGCTTTCGTAGCTAATTTGAATGATTGTGTCCATTGAGATGGTGAAATTGTTTTATTTAATCTTTGTGCCCATTTCTCAAAGGAACCCGAGCTGCTAAAAGTATATTTGTCAGTCAATATATTATAGAAGGACCTCAGACAGCTCTTGTTTTTTAGAGGTGGGGTTTTGAAAAAATTAATGGCAGTTTGATTAAGTAATATTTTTTTGGGAGTGTTTAGTTCTAATCTTTTATACTCCTCTTTAAGCAAATAATAATTCATAAATTCACAACTCTCAATCTTAAATCTATCTTTCAGTATTTGAAAGGGAACAAATTTATTAGCTTCCAGCATATCATGGATATACTTAATCCCTAGTGTCGACCACTTTTCAAAACGAAATCTAAGTGTGGGCCTAACCGGGAGCAAGTATGAAATGGGGAGTGGGTAGACAGGATGAGGAGGTCTGTTGGATTTATGAGCTTGAAAATGTATCCAGCTTTGAACTGCCGCCTTGATGATGGGATTATGAATACTCTCAACTTTCTGATGCTTTATAAAGAATCTATATAGATATAAAAGGGGTTCCTGGTTGGGCATGGAGGTTAATTCCATTTTGGGCCATTCCAAATTTTCAGTATTCCTGAACCATAATTTGGTTTGGTCAAGGATACTGGAGTGGTAATATGCGCTTATATCCGGAAGAGCAATTCCCCCGTTCTCTTTAGAACGAATCAAAATTTGTTTTTTTATCCTCGATTTCCCCTTAGGCCATATAAATCTGTTCATTTGTTTAATCAAATTTTGTAAAATAAGATTGGGAAGTGGTAGGGGGACATTCCTAAAGAAATATAGAATTTTAGGAAGGAGAAGCATTTTATACAAGGTAATTTTTCCAAGCCATGAGGAAGGGGATTTTGAAATGGTTTTAATAGTTTGTTCTATTTCGTTATAAACGTGATCAGCGTTGATCTTGTATAGATTGTGTATATCATTCGTCAATAAGATGCCCAGGTAAGGGGTTTGGGTACGGTTCCATATGAAAGGGTAGGAACTGTGTAGTATCTGTTTCGTTTGAGTTGATAAATAGAGAGATAGTACAATAGTTTTGGAATGGTTCAATTTATAGAGAGAAACAGCACCAAAGTCCTTTATAATTTCCCAAGCGTATTTGATTGAGCTAATTGGGTTTGACAAGGTTAGGATAATATCATCCGCATATAATCCAATTTTATGATCTATGTTGCCTGAGGATATACCTTTAATCTCTTCAGAGTCCCTGATGTACTGAGCTAACGGTTCAAGACTAAGGATAAAAATCAGAGGGGAAAGTGGGCATCCCTGCCTCGTGCCGTTAGAGATCGGGAACTGTTCTGACATTATGTTGTTAACAAATACAGCGGCTGAAGGGGCAGAGTATAATGTTTGTATGCTATTGATTAGGTTTGGACTAAAATTTAATTTCTTGAGTACCGCAAATGCAAAGTCCCAGCTCAAACGATCAAACGCTTTTTCAGCGTCTAAAGTGATGAATAAACTGGGAATCTGCCTACGGTTACATAGAGAAAGAAGATTCAACACCCGTCTAGTGCTATCGTATGTTTGTCTTTGTTTGACAAAACCAACCTGATCAGGGTGAACAACATCTGGAATAATGTGTTGTAGTCTATTTGCTATGATTTTTGCATATGCTTTAATGTCGGTATTTAGTAGTGAAATTGGTCTAAAATTTTCAATTTTTGTTGTATCTTTATTGGGTTTAGGAATGACTACTATTGTGGCTTTGAGCATTTCATTGTCACATTTTCCATTCACTCTGATAAAATTGAGTGTCTGGGTAAGGTGGGGGATAAGCAATTTTTGAAACTGTTTGTAGTACTCACTCGTGAAACCGTCTGGACCCGGTGCTTTGTTAATTTTAAAGGCATTAATAACATTCATAACCTCTTTCTCGCTAAAGGGCATATCAAGTGTTTCTCTTTGCTCTGGCGTAAGGCTCCCCAGTTTTATTTTCTCTAGAAATAAATCAATTTGGTCTTGGGAGGGAGGTGAGACATCTATATTATCTTTCAGGTTATATAGTTTAAAGTAATAATCCCTGAAAGCCTTTGCGATGTCCTTTGGTTTTAGAACATCGCCAGAAGCCAATGATATTCTATCAACCACCTTTCTCATCTTTATAGGTTTGAATTTGTTGGCCATCAGCCTAGTTGGTCTATTATTGTCCGTATAGTATCCAGCCCCAAAAAAAGTGGCTTTTTTATCATACTGAGCAATTAATAGATTCCTAAGATCTAGCCTACAAATATGCAATTCTTTGTGTTTATCAAAACTACTATCATTTTGAGCAGAGGCTTCCAGGATTTTAATTTTTTCTATTAGTTCTTTCTGTCTAAACTCTCTTATTTTTTTTTGTTTAGCTCCAAGCTGAATTAATGTTCCCCTAATCACACACTTGTGGGCTTGCCATAATATCTCTGGGTTGATTTCTTGTGTAGAGTTTTCAACAAAATAGTGGGAGATGGTTTGTTCTATTAATTTGGAATTTTCCTGTGTATTGGTTATGAATTTACTGTATTTCCAATTGTATGATTTATTTTCTCTATCTGTATTTTTAAGTCTAAGGAGGATAGGTGCATGGTCTGACCAAGTGATTGGGCCCGTGACAAATTTTTCATATAGATCTAAAACTGAAAGACTTGTGAAAATGTGGTCAATCCTAGTGAAGGATTTATTATATGGACAATATCTTGTGAATTCTTTTGAATTAGTATTCAGCACTCTACAGCTGTCTTGTAATCCAGATTGTCTTAGCCAGTAAGATAAATTTTGTTTTTTATAATAGGTCAGCGGGTGGGAGCAATCCAAATGGGGATCAACAATATGATTAAAATCCCCGCCCCATACAACATGACCCTCACTGAAGTCCTCCAGTTTTTTTTTGAATCTATTAAGAAAGCGAATTTGACTTGAATTAGGGGCATGTATGTTAGCAATGGTGAAATTAACATCTCCCAATTTTCCCTTAATAGTGATTTGTCTACCTTCCTCGTCCTTCATTGTGTCTATTATTTTAAAAGGTAAATCCTTGTGAATGGCTATCGCAACCCCCGCTTTTTTCTTTTCACTGTTTGAAAAGAATATTTGCGAGAAATATTTATTTCGGAGTTTATGGTTATCAGATTCTAATAAATGAGTTTCCTGAAGCAGGACTATATCAGCTTTAAGTCTACGCATATCTTTCCAAAGAGTAAATCTCTTGTAGGGGTTGTTCAAACCATTCACGTTATAGGACACAATATTTAAAGACATAGTATTGGTGTTTGTAGATTATGTAGTGATGTCTGTATTTACAATTAGAATTGTCCACAGAGAAGGAGATTAATAAGACCAGCAAACCCTGTAGAAACAAAAGAGGCAACCTACACAGAACCTGTATCCCCAACATGACGATGATGATGAACCCTTCCAGATCAGATGAAAGTGAAAGCAAACGACGGTCTCCGCTTAGTAGAGATGCACACAGACCTGCATACAGATAAAAGATAAAAATAACATAATTGCAACCAGCAAAAAAGTGGGTTATAAAACCAACAGTTGATGCACACCGAAGTGTGTGTGTAAATGAGTAAGTACTCATTCAAAGTTTAGGGGGTGAAATTAAGGGCCAAGTGAGTGGGGCCAGCCTAACACAGTTCAAAAACTTTATCTGTTTTTCTTCGTGATCCACGAGGGCTTGACATGTCTTGGAAGATGATCAGAAACTCCGCTGTCTTTGCGTCCAGAACTTGATCTCTCCATGGGTGGCAGGCCTAGATCATGAATAAATTTGTCAGAGTTATTTAAGTCAGTTAGCGCAAAAATGACATCTTCCTTAATCACGATCAATTTGGTTGGAAAACCCCATTTATACAGTATCTTGTTATTCCTAAGATGGTCCGTGACAGGAATATATTCTCTCCGTTTTTGTAATGTGGCTCTTGAAAAGTCTGCGAAAATTTTAATCTTGTTGTAGGGGGTCGGTAAATTTGGCAGTTGCTTGCTTTTCCTGAGAATTTCCTCTTTAATTTGAAAATAGTGGAAACAGGCTATGACGTCCCTGGGAGCTGTAGTTGGTGCGTATTTGGATTTAGGTAATCTGTGAATGCGCTCCAGTGTTAGATCACCCCTAGAAGCTCTAGGAAGAACTGAGTGAAGCATTTTTTGGGTGTATTCTGTAAGATCACGATCTTTGATTGACTCAGGTATCCCTCTAAATTTTAAGTTACTACGCCTGCTCCTATCTTCTTGTTCAATCTGTTTTGATTTTATTTGGGCCACCTCGTCTTCCAGGTTATAATGTGCGTCTATCAATTTATTATGGGACTCCACCAATTCTCCCATTTTCCGTTCAAGGTGGTCCACACGCTGTCCAAGACCATCTATATCTTTGCGGAGGGATAGATTATGAGATTCTAATTGTGACTGGAAAGATTGAGCCAAGAGAAGAATAATGTTCTTAATAAAGATTTCTGAGGCGTTTTTGGTGGAAGCATCCACCTCAGATAGAGCTTGTAAAAGGGTGTCAGCCAGTCCTGGGTTGCTTAGATCCTTAGGAGCAGATATATTAACTGACTCTTTATTTTGTGGGCCCCTTTGTGCTGTAGTAATGGTGATATTCTCTCTGGTGAAGGGAGTATCATGGGTAATAACCGGCACCGCAATAGGGCTGTTATTATTGTCATATGTGGCATTATATTTATCATAAGCAGCCTCCCCTAATAATGGTGGGGTAAAAGGAGCGTCCGAAATTAATGACATATCAGGGCATGATGTAGCCCCCTTAATCGGTGTTAAAGCCCCCTTAACCGGCGTTGTGCATTGGCTGGAAGCGGCTAATTTAGCCAGCGAGCGCTTAACAGTCTTACCGGCGCTGTGAATCTGAGATCGCTCGCTCTCCCTCTCAAGATGGCGGCTCTCGCGAGAGGAGGAGCGAGAACGGGAGCTCCGTGCAGGGCTTTCTCTCACCGGCTCTCCCCGCTTCTTATTACTCACTGTTGCCGCTGATTTCTTCTGCGAGGATCGCTGGTTGGTCCTCGCTTTAAAGGCAGCATGTTTCTGCCTTTGCGGTGTCACTTTGTAAAGCGGGCGCCCGCGGCTAATTCGGGACTTGCCTGCACTTCCTGGATTCGCGTCTTCAGTGTGCGGCGAGCTGCCGCCGCCATCTTGATTTTTCATACTTGTGCTGCAGCGGTCACTGTGAAAGCTTTTTCTCCGCGATTATTGCGGGCAGCCACGCCGGGATGGTACTGTTATGTGCAGCAGCTATTCCGGTGTCGGAGGCTGCAAGTTTTAGTGGAATCACAGCGGTATGCTTTATAGTATCGCTTGGTTAGGTGGCCCCAGATCGGAGCTCACAGCAAAGACGTCCTCACAGTCCCAGCGCTGGCCACGCCCCCAGGGTAGCCTATATTTCAGCTATGCAGTGTAATTACATTTGTGGAAGTCTCTCCCCGCTAGAGAGGCTTATCAGTATGATACACTTATTGTTATTATTTATACATATATTGAACAGCCGCAGTGTCCCCGGGTTATGGTGGGAATCCGGTGCTCGAACTCGTGATGCCTTGTAGTTCTCTGCCGAGAGAAAGGAGCCGCGCTGTTCACTTGTCACATCAGCGGCCGCGCTGCTGCAGCCGTGCGCGAAGGAGTCCCGGCGCGCGCATTGATCTACATTACCGCACGTCAGCAGCTGCTTCTTCTCAGCAGCGCCGGTGATTTCCCCGCTCTGCGCGACTCCCGGTGAGCGGTGCCGCTGTGGAAGTGGTGGTGGGAGCCTCCTGACTCCCACCAAGGACCAGTGAGAGCCGAGTTTAACTTTTAAAGTACCGGGGGTAGCGGGGAGCAGCGGGGACCGTCGGCGGATGTATCAAGCTTACTGCCGGTGTATGAAGAGCTTGATCCCGGCGGGCTTCAGGTGTTATAACACCCCTTTGGTGGTTCGGTGGGCAACAGCTGGGGTCTTTAGGGTCCGGTCAATGAAGGGAGCCTGTTTCTTCTTTATGGATGTCCGCAGGCAGGCCATCTTGGATTTTCATCTCAGTGCTGCAGCGGTCTCTGCTAGTGCCTTTTTCTCCGCGATTGTTGCGGTCAGCCATATCAGACTTGTATCAATAGGTGCAGCAGATATTCCGATGCTGGGGGCTGTAACTTTTTAGTGGAATCTCGGAGATGTGCTTGATATTATCGCTTAATTAGGCGGCCCCAGTGCAGAGCTCACAGCTAAGACATCCTCTCTGTCTCAGCGCTGGCCACGCCCCCCCAGATTCTTTGTATTTCCACAAGGCGTCTGTATGCATACATTTATCCAAATAACTAGGATTTTGTAGTACTGCAGCATATCTATTTCCCTGATTACCTTTCTATAGGGGTCTGCTTTCATTTGCTTACCAACTGTGCGCACGCATGCTGTGTTGAACAAAATAGGATCCATGATGTATTTCTTCCAGATACTAGGCTGGAGTATATGTTTCCTGTCATAGTACTCAGGGGGTCACAGTTGGCAGTAAACAATAGGCTTCTTATATGTAGATTTGACTAAGATTGGTGTACCCGCATACCTAGCAATTTTTTCTCTCTGGTTATTTCTCCTGTCTCACATATGCTGTAAAGTATTAGCTTCCTTCATTCCCTCGGGTAAAATTACTTATGGCCTATTCAGCCATACTAGTGTTTTAAATGTTTTTAAATGTATGTTTTGCCTGGTTCTGTTTGTGGATTACTATTTTTGTACAATAAAATTGACTATTTAACGTGGATCCCATTGGTTTGCATATCCTTTTCTTTTTGTGTTTAGTGTGTAGTGTGTAGCTTAACCCTACACGCTACACGCTACACGCTACACTCTACACCATACACGCTACACCCTACACTCTACACCCTACACCCTACACGCTATACCCGACACCCTACACCCTACATGCTTCACCCTAAACGCTACACTCTACACTCTACACCCTACACGCTACATGCTACACCCTACACGCTACACTCTACACCCTACACTCTACACGCTACACACTACACGCTACACGCTACACCCTACACGCTACACGCTACACCCTACACGCTACACGTTACACTCTACACCCTACACCCTACACGCTACACGCTACACCCTACACGCTACACGTTACACTCTACACCCTACACGCTACACTCTACACCCTGCACCCTACACGCTACACTCTACACCCTACACCCTACACGCTACACGCTACACGCTACATGCTACACTCTACACTCTACACCATACACCCTACACGCTACACACTATACTCTACACCCTACACGCTACACTCTACACGCTACACGCTACACTCTACACGCTACACTCTACACCCTACACGCAACACGCTACACTCTACACCCTACACCCTACACGCTACACACTACACGCTACACGCTACACCCTACACGCTACACGCTACACCCTACACGCTACACGTTACACTCTACACCCTACACCCTACACACTACACCCTACACGCTACACATTACACTCTACACCCTACACGCTACACTCTACACCCTGCTCCCTACACGCTACGCGCTACACCCTACACGCTACACGCTACACCCTACACACTACACGTTACACTCTACACCCTACACTCTACACCCTACACTCTACACGCTACACTCTACACCCTACACTCTGCACTCTGCACTCTACACCCTACACCCTACACGCTACACTCTACACCCTACACCCTACACGCTACACACTACACGCTACACGCTACACCCTACACGCTACACGCTACACCCTACACGCTACACGTTACACTCTACACCCTGCACCCTACACGCTACACGCTACACCCTACACGCTACACGCTACACCCTACACACTACACGTTACACTCTACACCCTACACTCTACACCCTACACTCTACACGCTACACTCTACACCCTACACTCTGCACTCTACACCCTACACCCTACACACTACACGCTACACTCTACACCCTACACGCTACACGCTACACCCTACACCCTACACCCTACACGCTACAATCTACACGCTACACGCTACACCCTATACGCTAGACGCTACACTCTACACGCTACACGATACACGCTACACCCTACACGCTACACCCTACACTCTACACCCTACACCCTACACGCTACACGCTACACCCCACACGCTACACCCTACACTCTACACCCTACACCCTACACGCTACACGCTACACCCTACACGCTACACGTTACACTCTACACCCTACACCCTACACTCTACACCCTACACCCTACTCTCTACACGCTATATTCTACACCCTACACGCTACACGCTACACCCTACACTCTACACCCTACACGCTACACCCTAAACTCTGCACCCTACACGCTATATGCTACACTCTACACCCTGCACGCTACACGCTACACCCTACACGCTACACTCTACACCCTACACGCTACACCCTACACTCTACACCCTACACGCTACACGCTACACTCTACACCATACACGCTACACCCTACACTCCACACCCTACACCCTACATGCTACACGCTACACCCTACACGCTACACATTACACTCTAAACCCTACACTCTACATCCTACACCCTACACTCTACACCCTACACGCTACACTCTACACTCTACACCCTACACCCTACATGCTACACGCTACACGCTACACTCTACACCCTACACGCTACACGCTACACCCTACAAGCTAAACGCTACAAACTACACGCTACATATTACACTCTACACCCTAGCGTGTAGCGTGTAGGGTGTAGCGTGTAGCGTGTAGCTTGTAGGGTGTAGAGTGTAGCGTGTAGCGTGTAGGCTGTAGGGTGTAGCATGTATCGTGTAGGGTGTAGAGTGTAGCATGTAGCGTGTAGAGTGTAGGGTGTAGCGTGTAGCGTGTGTAGGGTGTAGGGTGTAGAGTGTAGCGTGTAGCGTGTAGGGTGTAGAGTGTAGGGTGTAGGGTGTAGAGTGTAGCGTGTAGGGTGTAGCGTGTAGGGTTTAGGGTGTAGGGTGTAGAGTGTAGGGTGTTGCGTGTAGGGTGTAGAGTGTAGCGTGTAGGGTGTAGCGTGTAGAGTGTAGCGTGTAGCGTGTAGGGTGTAGAATATAGCGTGTAGAGAGTAGGGTGTAGGGTGTAGAGTGTAGGGTGTAGGGTGTAGAGTGTAATGTGTAGCGTGTAGGGTGTAGCGTGTAGCGTGTAGGGTGTAGGGTGTAGAGTGTAGGGTATAGCGTGTAGGGTGTAGCGTGTAGCGTGTAGGGTGTAGGGTGTAGAGTGTAGGGTGTAGCGTGTAGGGTGTAGCGTGTATCGTGTAGCGTGTAGAGTGTAGCGTCTAGCGTATAGGGTGTAGCGTGTAGCGTGTAGATTGTAGCGTGTAGGGTGTAGGGTGTAGGGTGTAGCGTGTAGCGTGTAGGGTGTAGAGTGTAGCGTGTAGTGTGTAGGGTGTAGGGTGTAGAGTGCAGAGTGTAGGGTGTAGAGTGTAGCGTGTAGAGTGTAGGGTGTAGAGTGTAGGGTGTAGAGTGTAACGTGTAGTGTGTAGGGTGTAGCGTGTAGCGTGTAGGGTGTAGCGTGTAGCGTGTAGGGTGCAGGGTGTAGAGTGTAACGTGTAGCGTGTAGGGTGTAGCGTGTAGCGTGTAGTGTGTAGCGTGTAGGGTGTAGGGTGTAGAGTGTAGCGTGTAGGGTGTAGGGTGTAGAGTGCAGAGTGTAGGGTGTAGAGTGTAGCGTGTAGAGTGTAGGGTGTAGAGTGTAGGGTGTAGAGTGTAACGTGTAGTGTGTAGGGTGTAGCGTGTAGCGTGTAGGGTGTAGCGTGTAGCGTGTAGGGAGCAGGGTGTAGAGTGTAACGTGTAGCGTGTAGGGTGTAGTGTGTAGGGTGTAGGGTGTAGAGTGTAACGTGTAGCGTGTAGGGTGTAGCGTGTAGCGTGTAGGGTGTAGCGTGTAGCGTGTAGTGTGTAGCGTGTAGGGTGTAGGGTGTAGAGTGTAGCGTGTTGCGTGTAGGGTGTAGAGTGTAGCGTGTAGAGTGTAGCGTGTAGCGTGTAGCGTGTAGAGTGTAGCGTGTAGGGTGTAGAGTATAGTGTGTAGCGTGTAGGGTGTATGGTGTAGAGTGTAGAGTGTAGCATGTAGCGTGTAGCGTGTAGAGTGTAGCGTGTAGGGTGTAGAGTGTAGCGTGTTGCATGTAGGGTGTACAGTGTAGCGTGTAGCGTGTAGAGTGTAGGGTGTAGAGTGTAGCGTGTAGCGTGTAGAGTGTAGGGTGTAGAGTGTAGCGTGTTGCGTGTAGAGTGTAGCGTGTAGCGTGTAGGTTGTAGAGTGTAGCGTGTAGCGTGTAGGGTGTAGGGTGTAGCGTGTAGCGTGTAGAGTGTAGAGTGTAGCGTGTAGCATGTAGAGTGTAGAGTGTAGCGTGTAGGGTGTAGAGTGTAGCGCGTAGCGTGTAGGGTGTAGGGTGTAGAGTGTAGCGTGTAGAGTGTACGGTGTAGAGTGTAGGGTGTAGCGTGTAGGGTGTAGAGTGTAGCGTGTAGCGTGTAGCGTGTAGCGTGTAGGGTGTAGGGTGTAGATTGTAGCGTGTAGGGTGCAGGGTGTAGAGTGTAGCTTGTAGGGTGTAGAGTGTAACGTGTAGCGTGTAGGGTGTAGCGTGTAGCGTGTAGGGTGTAGGGTGTAGAGTGTAACGTGTAGCGTGTAGGGTGTAGCGTGTAGCGTGTAGGGTGTAGCGTGTAGCGTGTAGTGTGTAGCGTGTAGAGTGTAGGGTGGAGTGTAGCGTGTAGGGTGTAGCATGTAGCGTGTAGGGTGTAGGGTGTTGAGTGTAGAGTGTAGCGTTTAGGGTGAAGCATGTAGGGTGTAGGGTGTCGGGTATAGCGTGTAGGGTGTAGGGTGTAGAGTGTAGGGTGTAGCGTGTATCGTGTAGCGTCTAGCGTATAGGGTGTAGCGAGTAGCGTGTAGATTGTAGCGTGTAGGGTGTAGGGTGTAGCGTGTAGCGTGTAGGGTGTAGATTGTAGCGTGTAGCGTGTAGGGTTTAGCGTGTAGCGTGTAGAGTGTAGCGTCTAGCGTGTAGCGTATAGTGTGTTGCGTGTAGCGTGTAGATTGTAGCGTGTAGGGTGTAGGGTGTAGCGTGTATCGTGTAGGGTGTAGGGTGTAGGGTGTAGGGTGTACCGTGTAGGGTGTAGTGTGTAGCGTGTAGAGTGTAGCATGTAGGGTGTAGCAAGTAGCGTGTATTGTGTAGGGTGTAGTGTAGCGTGTAGCGTGTAGGGTGTCACTTTTTCCTCTGATGAAGACGCTTGAGTAGTGTCGATACGCATGGGGTTCAGGGCTTCCTTTGTTTTTTTCCCGATTGACAGGACTTGGGTAACTTATCTTTACAACTGCTATGGAATTACACCTATTTACTTCATGCATGGCCTGGCATTTTTCCAAGCCTTAGGACAATGGATCCTGATTCTTTGTATTTCCACAAGGCGTCTGTATGCATACATTTATCCAAATAACTAGGATTTTGTAGTACTGCAGCATATCTATTTCCCTGATTACCTTTCTATAGGGGTCTGCTTTCATTTGCTTACCAACTGTGCGCACGCATGCTGTGTTGAACAAAATAGGATCCATGATGTATTTCTTCCAGATACTAGGCTGGAGTATATGTTTCCTGTCATAGTACTCAGGGGGTCACAGTTGGCAGTAAACAATAGGCTTCTTATATGTAGATTTGACTAAGATTGGTGTACCCGCATACCTAGCAATTTTTTCTCTCTGGTTATTTCTCCTGTCTCACATATGCTGTAAAGTATTAGCTTCCTTCATTCCCTCGGGTAAAATTACTTATGGCCTATTCAGCCATACTAGTGTTTTAAATGTTTTTTTATTTTTTTTTTGCCTGGTTCTGTTTGTGGATTACTATTTTTGTACAATAAAATTGACTATTTAACGTGGATCCCATTGGTTTGCATATCCTTTTCTTTTTGTGTTTAGTGTGTAGTGTGTAGCTTAACCCTACACGCTACACGCTACACGCTACACTCTACACCCTACACGCTACACCCTACACTCTACACCGTACACTCTACACGCTACACGCTACACTCTACACCCTACACCCTACACGCTACACGCTACACTCTACACCCTACACGCTACACGCTACACTCTACACTCTACACGCTACACGCTACACTCTACACCCTACACTCTACACGCTACACGCTACACGCTACACCCTACACTCTACACGCTACACGCTACACTCTACACGCTACACGCTACATGCTACACTCTACACTCTACACCCTACACCCTACACGCTACACGCTATACTCTACACCCTACACGCTACACTCTACACGCTACACGCTACACTCTACACTCTACACGCTACACGCTACACTCTACACCCTACACGCAACACGCTACACTCTACACCCTACACGCTACACTCTGCACGCTACACGCTACACCCTACACGCTATACTCTGCACGCTACACGCTACACTCTACACCCTACACGCTACACTCTACACCCTGCACCCTACACGCTACACGCTACATCCTACATGCTACACGCTACACGCAACACGCTACACTCTACACCCTACACGTTACACTCTACACCCTACACTCTACACCCTACACTCTACACGCTACACTCTACACCCTACACTCTACACTCTACACCCTACACCCTACACGCTACACGCTACACTCTACACCCTACACCCTACACGCTACACGCTACACCCTACACCCTACAAGCTACAATCTACACCCTACACCCTACACGCTACACGCTACACCCTACACTCTACACCCTACACCCTACACGCTACACACTATACTCTACACCCTACACGCTACACCCTACACGCAACACGCTACACTCTACACCCTACACGCTACACTCTGCACGCTACACGCTACACCCTACACCCTACACGCTACACTCTACACGCTACACTCTACACCATACACGCTACACCCTACACTCTACACCCTACACCCTACACGCTATACCCGACACCCTACACTCTGCATGCTTCACACTACACGCTACACTCTACACTATACACCCTACACCCTACACGCTACATGCTACACCCTACACGCTACACTCTACACCCTACACCCTACACGCTACACACTACACGCTACACGCTACACCCTACACACTACACGTTACACTCTACACCCTACACTCTGCACTCTACACCCTACACCCTACACGCTACACGCTACAATCTACACCCTACACGCTACACGCTACACCCTACACCCTACACCCTACACGCTACAATCTACACGCTACACGCTACACCCTATACGCTAGACGCTACACTCTACACGCTACACGATACACGCTACACCCTACACACTACACCCTACACTCTACACCCTACACGCTACACGCTACACGCTACACCCTACACGCTACACCCTACACTCTACACCCTACACCCTACACGCTACACGCTACACCCTACACGCTACACGTTACACTCTACACCCTACACCCTACACTCTACACCCTACACCCTACTCTCTACACGCTATATTCTACACCCTACACGCTACACTCTACACCCTACACGCTACACGCTACACTCTACACCCTAGACGCTACACTCTATACCCTACACTCTACACGCTACACCCTACACCCTACACTCTACATGCTACACCCTACACCCTACACTCTACATGCTACACGCTACACGCTACATGCTACATGCTACACCCTACACGCTACACGCTACACACTACACGCTACACCCTACACCCTACACCCTACACCCTACACGCTATACCCGACACCCTACACTCTGCATGCTTCACACTACACGCTACACTCTACACTATACACCCTACACCCTACACGCTACATGCTACACCCTACACGCTACACTCTACACCCTACACCCTACACGCTACACACTACACGCTACACGCTACACCCTACACACTACACGTTACACTCTACACCCTACACTCTGCACTCTACACCCTACACCCTACACGCTACACGCTACAATCTACACCCTACACGCTACACGCTACACCCTACACCCTACACCCTACACGCTACAATCTACACGCTACACGCTACACCCTATACGCTAGACGCTACACTCTACACGCTACACGATACACGCTACACCCTACACACTACACCCTACACTCTACACCCTACACCCTACACGCTACACGCTACACGCTACACCCTACACGCTACACCCTACACTCTACACCCTACACCCTACACGCTACACGCTACACCCTACACGCTACACGTTACACTCTACACCCTACACCCTACACTCTACACCCTACACCCTACTCTCTACACGCTATATTCTACACCCTACACGCTACACTCTACACCCTACACGCTACACGCTACACTCTACACCCTAGACGCTACACTCTATACCCTACACTCTACACGCTACACCCTACACCCTACACTCTACATGCTACACCCTACACCCTACACTCTACATGCTACACGCTACACGCTACATGCTACATGCTACACCCTACACGCTACACGCTACACACTACACGCTACACCCTACACCCTACACCCTACACGCTACACACTACACTCTACACCCTACACGCTACACTCTACACCCTACACCCTACACCCTACACGCTACACTCTACACCCTACACGCTACACCCTACACTCTACACCCTACACCCTACACGCTACTCGCTACACTCTACACGCTACACTTTACACTCTACACGCTACACTCCACACTCTACACACTACACTCTACACCCTACACCCTACACCCTACTCTACATGCTACACGCTACACGCTACATGCTACACCCTACACGCTTCACCCTACACCCTACACGCTACACGCTACACGCTACACTCTACACCCTACACTCTACACCCTACACGCTACACGCTACACGCTACACCCTACACCCTACACTCTACACGCTACACCCTACACCCTACACTCTACATGCTACACCCTACACCCTACACTCTACATGCTACACGCTACACGCTACATGCTACATGCTACACCCTACACGCTACACGCTACACACTACACGCTACACCCTACACCCTACACCCTACACGCTACACACTACACTCTACACCCTACACGCTACACTCTACACCCTACACCCTACACCCTACACGCTACACTCTACACCCTACACGCTACACCCTACACTCTACACCCTACACCCTACACGCTACTCGCTACACTCTACACGCTACACTTTACACTCTACACGCTACACTCCACACTCTACACACTACACTCTACACCCTACACCCTACACCCTACTCTACATGCTACACGCTACACGCTACATGCTACACCCTACACGCTTCACCCTACACCCTACACGCTACACGCTACACGCTACACTCTACACCCTACACTCTACACCCTACACGCTACACGCTACACGCTACACCCTACACCCTACACGCTACACCCTACACTCTACACAATACACCCTAAACGCTACAAGCTACACCCTACACGCTACACGTTACACTCTACACCCTACACGCTACACTCTACACCCTGCACCCTACACGCTACAATCTACACCCTACACCCTACACGCTACACGCTACACCCTTCACCCTACACTCTACACCCTACACCCTACACGCTACACGCTACACCCTACACGCTACACGTTACACTCTACACCCTACACCCTACACCCTACTCTCTACATGCTATACTCTACACCCTACACGCTACACTCTACACCCTACACGCTACACGCTACACCCTACACGCTAAACGCTACAGCTTATACCCTACACTCTACACCGTACACCCTACACGCTACACTCTACACCCTACATGCTACACCCTACACCCTACACCCTACATGCTACACCCTACACTCTACACCCTACACCCTACACACTACACGCTACACCCTACACCCTGCACGCTACACTCTACACGCTACACGCTACACTCTACACCCTACACGCAACACCCTACACCCTACACCCTACAAACTACACGCTACACCCTACACCCTACACCCGACACGCTACACCCTACACGCTACTCTACACGCTACACTCTACACCCTACACGCTACACTCTACACCCTACACTCTACACGCTACATGCTACACTCTACATTCTACACAATACACTCTACACGCTACACTCTACACCCTACACGCTACACTCTACACTCTACACCCTACTCTCTACACGCTACACGCTACACTCTATACCCTACACTCTACACGCTACACCCTACACCCTACACTCTACATTCTACACCCTACACCCTACACCCTACACTCTACATGCTACACGCTACACGAAACATGCTACACGCTACACCCTACACGCTACACTCTACACTCTACACCCTACACGCTACACCCTACACTCTACACCCTACACGCTACACCCTACAATCTACACGCTACACTCTACACGCTACACGCTACACGCTACACTCTACACTCTACACCCTACACCCTTCATGCTACACGCTACACTCTACACGCTACACTCTGCATTCTACACGCTACACCCTACACCCTGCACGCTACACTCTGCACGCTACACGCTACACTCTACACCATACACACTACACCCTACACTCTACACCCTACACCCTACACGCTATACCCGACACCCTACACCCTACATGCTTCACCCTACACGCTACACTCTACACTCTACACCCTACACCCTACACGCTACATGCTACAACCTACACGCTACACTCTACACCCTACACTCTACACGCTACACACTACACGCTACACCCTACACGCTACACGCTACACCCTACACGCTACACGTTACACTCTACACCCTACACCCTACACGCTACACGCTACACCCTACACGCTACACGTTACACTCTACACCCTACACGCTACACTCTACACCCTGCACCCTACACGCTACACGCTACACCCTACATGCTACACCCTACACCCTACACGCTATACCCGACACCCTACACCCTGCATGCTTCACACTACACGCTACACTCTACACGCTACACTCTACACCATACATGCTACACCCTACACTCTACACTATACACCCTACACCCTACACGCTACATGCTACACCCTACACGCTACACTCTACACCCTACACCCTACACGCTACACACTACACGCTACACGCTACACCCTACACACTACACGTTACACTCTACACCCTACACTCTGCACTCTACACCCTACACCCTACACGCTACACGCTACAATCTACACCCTACACGCTACACGCTACACCCTACACCCTACACGCTACAATCTACACGCTACTCGCTACACCCTATACGCTAGACGCTACACTCTACACGCTACACGATACACGCTACACCCTACACACTACACCCTACACTCTACACCCTACACCCTACACGCTACACGCTACACGCTACACCCTACACGCTACACCCTACACGCAACACGCTACACTCTACACCCTACACGCTACACTCTGCACGCTACACGCTACACCCTACACGCTATACTCTGCACGCTACACGCTACACTCTACACCATACACGCTACACCCTACACTCTACACCCTACACCCTACACGCTATACCCGACACCCTACACCCTACATGCTTCACCCCACACGCTACACTCTACACTCTACACCCTACACTCTACACGCTACACACTACACGCTACACGCTACACCCTACACGCTACACGCTACACCCTACACGCTACACGTTACACTCTACACCCTACACCCTACACGCTACACGCTACACCCTACACGCTACACGTTACACTCTACATCCTACACGCTACACTCTACACCCTGCACCCTACACGCTACAATCTACACTCTACACCCTACACCCTACACGCTATACCCGACACCCTACACCCTACATGCTTCACCCCACACGCTACACTCTACACTCTACACCCTACACCCTACACGCTACATGCTACACCCTACACGCTACACTCTACACCCTACACTCTACACGCTACACACTACACGCTACACGCTACACCCTACACGCTACACGCTACACCCTACACGCTACACGTTACACTCTACACCCTACACCCTACACGCTACACGCTACACGCTACACCCTACACGCTACACGTTACACTCTACACCAAACACGCTACACTCTACACCCTGCACCCTACACGCTACAATCTACACCCTACACCCTACACGCTACACGCTACACCCTTCACCCTACACTCTACACCCTACACCCTACACGCTACACGCTACACCCTACACGCTACACGTTACACTCTACACCCTACACGCTACACTCTACACCCTGCACCCTACACGCTACAATCTACACTCTACACCCTACACCCTACACGCTATACCCGACACCCTACACCCTACATGCTTCACCCCACACGCTACACTCTACACTCTACACCCTACACCCTACACGCTACATGCTACACCCTACACGCTACACTCTACACCCTACACTCTACACGCTACACACTACACGCTACACGCTACACCCTACACGCTACACGCTACACCCTACACGCTACACGTTACACTCTACACCCTACACCCTACACGCTACACGCTACACGCTACACCCTACACGCTACACGTTACACTCTACACCAAACACGCTACACTCTACACCCTGCACCCTACACGCTACAATCTACACCCTACACCCTACACGCTACACGCTACACCCTTCACCCTACACTCTACACCCTACACCCTACACGCTACACGCTACACCCTACACGCTACACGTTACACTCTACACCCTACACGCTACACTCTACACCCTGCACCCTACACGCTACAATCTACACCCTACACCCTACACGCTACACGCTACACGCTACACCCTTCACCCTACACGCTACACTCTACACCCTACACGCTACACGCTACACCCTACACGCTAAACGCTACAGCTTATACCCTACACTCTACACCGTACACCCTACACGCTACACTCTACACCCTACATGCTACACCCTACACCCTACATGCTACACCCTACACTCTACACCCTACACCCTACACACTACACGCTACACCCTACACCCTACACGCTACACTCTACACGCTACACGCTACACTCTACACCCTACACGCAACACCCTACACCCTACAAACTACACGCTACACCCTACACCCTACACCCGACACGCTACACCCTACACGCTACACTCTACACCCTACACGCTACACTCTACACCCTACACTCTACACGCTACATGCTACACTCTACATTCTACACAATACACTCTACACGCTACACTCTACACCCTACACGCTACACTCTACACTCTACACCCTACTCTCTACACGCTACACGCTACACTCTATACCCTACACTCTACACGCTACACCCTACACCCTACACTCTACATGCTACACGCTACACGATACATGCTACACGCTACACCCTACACGCTACACGCTACACCCTACAGCCTACACCCTACACGCTACACGCTACACTCTACACCCTACACGCTACACCCTACACACTACACGCTACACGCTACACTCTACACTCTACACCCTACACGCTACACCCTACACTCTACACCCTACACGCTACACCCTACACTCTACACGCTACACGCTACACTCTACACGCTACACGCTACACTCTACACTCTACACCCTACACCCTACACGCTACACGCTATACTCTACACCCTACACGCTACACTCTACAAGCTACACGCTACACTCTACACCCTACACGCAACACGCTACACTCTACACCCTACACGCTACACTCTGCATTCTACACGCTACACCCTGCACGCTACACTCTCCACGCTACACGCTACACTCTACACCATACACGCTACACCCTACACTCTACACCCTACACCCTACACGCTATACCCGACACCCTACACCCTACATGCTTCACCCTACACGCTACACTCTACACTCTACACCCTACACCCTACACGCTACATGCTACAACCTACACGCTACACTCTACACCCTACACTCTACACGCTACACACTACACGCTACACCATACACGCTACACCCTACACTCTACACCCTACACCCTACACGCTATACCCGACACCCTACACCCTACATGCTTCACCCTACACGCTACACTCTACACTCTACACCCTACACCCTACACGCTACAACCTACACGTTACACTCTACACCCTACTACCTACACGCTACACGCTACACCCTACACGCTACACGTTACACTCTACACCCTACACGCTACACTCTACACCCTGCACCCTACACACTACACGCTACACCCTACATGCTACACGCTACACAATACACGCTACACGTTACACTCTACACCCTACACTCTACACCCTACACTCTACACGCTACACTCTACACCCTACACTCTACACTCTACACCCTACACCCTACACGCTACACGCTACACTCTACACCCTACACCCTACACGCTACACGCTACACCCTACACCCTACACGCTACAATCTACACCCTACACCCTACACGCTACACGCTACACCCTACACTCTACACCCTACACCCTACACGCTACACGCTATACTCTACACCCTACACGCTACACCCTACACGCAACACGCTACACTCTACACCCTACACGCTACACTCTGCACGCTACACGCTACACCCTACACCCTACACGCTACACTCTACACGCTACACTCTACACCATACACGCTACACCCTACACTCTACACCCTACACCCTACACGCTATACCCGACACCCTACACCCTGCATGCTTCACACTACACGCTACACTCTACACTTTACACCCTACACCCTACACGCTACATGCTACACCCTACACGCTACACTCTACACCCTACACCCTACACGCTACACACTACACGCTACACGCTACACACTACACACTACACGTTACACTCTACACCCTACACTCTGCACTCTACACCCTACACCCTACACGCTACACGCTACAATCTACACCCTACACGCTACACGCTACACCCTACACCCTACACGCTACAATCTACACGCTACACGCTACACCCTATACGCTAGACGCTACACTCTACACGCTACACGATACACGCTACACCCTACACACTACACCCTACACTCTACACCCTACACCCTACACGCTACACGCTACACGCTACACCCTACACGCTACACCCTACACTCTACACCCTACACCCTACACGCTACACGCTACACCCTACACGCTACACGTTACACTCTACACCCTACACCCTACACTCTACACCCTACACCCTACTCTCTACACGCTATATTCTACACCCTACACGCTACACTCTACACCCTACACGCTACACGCTACACTCTACACCCTAGACGCTACATTCTATACCCTACACTCTACACGCTACACCCTACACCCTACACTCTACATGCTACACCCTACACCCTACACCCTACACTCTACATGCTACACGCTACACGCTACATGCTACACGCTACATGCTACACGCTACACCCTACACGCTACACGCTACACACTACACGCTACACCCTACACCCTACACGCTACACGCTACAATCTACACCCTACACGCTACACCCTACACCCTACACCCTACACGCTATACGCTACACTCTACACCCTACACGCTACACCCTACACTCTACACCCTACACGCTACACCCTACACTCTACACCCTACACGCTATACGCTACACTCTACACCCTGCACGCTACACGCTACACCCTACACGCTACACTCTACACCCTACACGCTACACCCTACACTCTACACCCTACACCTTACACGCTACACGCTACACTCTACACCTTACACGCTACACCCTACACTCCACACCCTACACCTTACATGCTACACGCTACACCCTACACGCTACACATTACACTCTAAACCCTACACTCTACATCCTACACCCTACACTCTACACCCTACACGCTACACTCTACACTCTACACCCTAAACCCTACATGCTACACGCTACACGCTACACTCTACACCCCACACACTACACGCTACACCCTACAAGCTAAACGCTACAAACTACACGCTACATATTACACTCTACACCCTAGCGTGTAGCGTGTAGGGTGTAGAGTGTAGCGTGTAGCATGTAGCGTGTAGGGTGTAGAGTGTAGCATGTAGCGTGTAGGGTGTAGAGTGTAGCGTGTAGGGTGTAGAGTGTAGCATGTAGCGTGTAGGGTGTAGGGTGTAGAGTGTAGAGTGTAGCATGTAGCGTGTAGATTGTAGGGTGTACCGTGTAGGGTGTAGAGTGTAGCATGTAGGGTGTAGAGTGAAGGGTGTAGCGTGTAGAGTGTAGCGTGTAGCGTGTACGGTGTAGGGTGTAGAGTGTAGGGTGTAGCGTGTAGCGTGTAGCTTGTAGGGTGTAGAGTGTAGCGTGTAGGGTGTAGAGTGTAGCGAGTAGCGTGTAGTGTGTAGGGTGTAGGGTGTAGAGTGTAGGGTGTAGCGTGTAGGGTGTAGCGTGTAGCGTGTAGCGTGTAGCGTGTAGCGTGTAGGGTGTAGAGTGTAGCGTGTAGGGTGTACGGTGTAGAGTGTAGGGTATAAGTTGTAGCGTTTAGCGTGTAGAGTGTAGCGTGTAGCGTGTAGGGTGTAGAGTGTAAGGTGTAGAGTGTAGCGTGTAGCGTGTAGCGTGTAGGGTGTAGGGTGAAGCGTGTAGGGTGTAGCATGTAGCGTGTAGCATGTAGCATGTAGAATAGGGTGTAGGGTGTAGGGTGTAGAGTGTAGTGTGTAGAGTGTGGAGTGTAGCGTGTAGAGTGTAAAGTGTAGCGTGTAGGGTGTAGCGTGTAGCGTGTAGAGTGTAGGGAGTAGGGTGTAGGGTGTAGCGTGTAGGGTGTGGAGTGTAGCGTGTAGCGTGTAGGGTGTAGCGTGTAGCGTGTAGGGTGTAGCGTGTATCATGTACCGTGTAGCGTGTAGCATGTAGAGTAGGGTGTAGGGTGTAGAGTGTAGCGTGTAGCGTGTAGTGTGTAGCGTGTAGAGTGTAAAGTGTAGCGTGTAGTGTGTAGTGTGTAGCGTGTAGCGCGTAGCGTGTACGGTGTAGGGTGTAGAGTGTACGGTGTAGCGTGTAGGGTGTAGAGTGTAGCGTGTAGGGTGTAGCGTGTAGCGTGCAGGTGTAGAGTGTAGCGTATAGCGTGTAGGGTGTAGGGTGTAGAGTGTAGGATGTAGCGTGTAGAGTGTAGCGTGTAGCGTGTAGGGTGTACAGTGTAGGGTGTAGGGTGTAGCGTGTAGAGTGTAGTGTGTGGCGTGCAGGGCGTAGGGTGTAGCGTGTAGGGTGTAGGGTGTAGAGTGTAGGGTGTAGCATGTAGGGTGTAGGGTGTAGGGTGTAGCGTGTAGGGTGTAGAGTGTAGCATGTAGGGTGTACGGTGTAGAGTGTAGGGTATAAGCTGTAGCGTTTAGCGTGTAGAGTGTAGCGTGTAGCGTGTAGGGTGTAGGGTGTAGAGTGTAGCGTGTAGGGTGTAGAGTGTAGCGTGTAGAGAGTAGGGTGTAGGGTGTAGAGTGTAGGGTGTAGGGTGTAGAGTGTAACGTGTAGCGTGTAGGGTGTAGCGTGTAGGGTGTAGAGTGTAGGGTGTAGCGTGTAGGGTGTAGCGTGTAGCGTGTAGCGTGTAGGGTGTAGGGTGTAGAGTGTAGGGTGTAGCGTGTAGGGTGTAGCGTGTAGCGTGTAGGTTGTAGGGTGTAGAGTGTAGGGTGTAGCGTGTAGGGTGTAGCGTGTATCGTGTAGCGTGTAGAGTGTAGCGTCTAGCGTGTAGCGTATAGTGTGTAGCGTGTAGCGTGTAGATTGTAGCGTGTAGGGTGTAGGGTGTAGGGTGTACCGTGTAGGGTGTAGCGTGTAGCGTGTAGCGTGTAGAGTGTAGCATGTAGGGTGTAGCATGTAGCGTGTATTGTGTAGGGTGTAGAGTGTAGCATGTAGCGTGTAGAGTGTAGGTTGTAGCGTGTAGGGTGTAGAGTGTAGCGTGTAGGGTGTAGAGTGTAGCATGTAGCGTGTAGGGTGTCACTTTTTCCTCTGATGAAGACGCTTGAGTAGCGTCGATACGCGTGGGGTAAAGGGCTTCCTTTGTTTTTTTCCCGAGGGACAGGACTTGGGTAACATCTTTACAACTGCTATGGAATTACACCTATTTACTTCATGCATGGCCTGGCATTTTTCCAAGCCTTAGGACAATGGATCCTGATTCTTTGTATTTCCACAAGGCGTCTGTATGCATACATTTATCCAAATAACTAGGATTTTGTAGTACTGCAGCATATCTATTTCCCTGATTACCTTTCTATAGGGGTCTGCTTTCATTTGCTTACCAACTGTGCGCACGCATGCTGTGTTGAACAAAACAGGATCCATGATGTATTTCTTCCAGATACTAGGCTGGAGTATATGTTTCCTGTCATAGTACTCAGGGGGTCACAGTTGGCAGTAAACAATAGGCTTCTTATTTGTAGATTTGACTAAGATTGGTGTACCCGCATACCTAGCAATTTTTTCTCTCTGGTTATTTCTCCTGTCTCACATATGCTGTAAAGTATTAGCTTCCTTCATTCCCTCGGGTAAAATTACTTATGGCCTATTCAGCCATACTAGTGTTTTAAATGTTTTTAAATGTATGTTTTGCCTGGTTCTGTTTGTGGATTACTATTTTTGTACAATAAAATTGACTATTTAACGTGGATCCCATTGGTTTGCATATCCTTTTCTTTTTGTGTTTAGTGTGTAGCGTGTAGCTTAACCCTACACGCTACACGCTACACGCTACACTCTACACCCTACACGCTACACCCTACACTCTACACCGTACACTCTACACGCTACACTCTACACCCTACACCCTACACGCTACACGCTACACTCTACACCCTACACGCTACACGCTACACTCTACACGCTACACGCTACACTCTACACCCTACACGCTACACCCTACACTCTACACCGTACACTCTACACGCTACACGCTACACTCTACACTCTACATGCTACACGCTACACTCTACACTCTACACGCTACACGCTACACCCTACACCCTACACGCTACACGCTACACTCTACAACCTACACGCTACACGCTACACGCTACACTCTACATGCTACACGCTACACTCTACACCCTACACTCTACACGCTACACGCTACACTCTACAGCCTACACTCTACACGCTACACGCTACACTGTACACCCTACATGCAACACGCTACACTCTACACCCTACACGCTACACTCTACACGCTACACGCTACATGCTACACTCTACACTCTACACCATACACCCTACACGCTACACACTATACTCTACACCCTACACGCTACACTCTACACGCTACACGCTACACGCTACACTCTACACTCTACACGCTACACTCTACACCCTACACGCAACACGCTACACTCTACACCCTACACGCTACACTCTGCACGCTACACGCTACACCCTACACCCTACACGCTACAATCTACACGCTACACTCTACACCATACACGCTACACTCTACACTCTACACTCTACACCCTACACCCTACACGCTACACCCGACACCCTACACCCTGCATGCTTCACACTACACGCTACACTCTACACTATACACCCTACACCCTACACGCTACATGCTACACCCTACACGCTACACTCTACACCCTACACGCTACACACTACACGCTACACCCTACACGCTACACGTTACACTCTACACCCTACACCCTACACACTACACCCTACGCGCTACGCGCTACACGTTACACTCTACACCCTACACGCTACACTCTACACCCTGCTCCCTACACGCTACACGCTACACCCTACACACTACACGTTACACTCTACACCCTACACTCTACACCCTACACTCTACACGCTACACTCTACACCCTACACTCTGCACTCTACACCCTACACCCTACACGCTATACGCTACACTCTACACCCTACTCCCTACACGCTACACACTACACGCTACATGCTACACCCTACACGCTACACGCTACACCCTACACGCTACACGTTACACTCTACACCCTGCACCCTACACGCTACACGCTACACCCTACACGCTACACGCTACACCCTACACACTACACGTTACACTCTACACCCTACACTCTACACCCTACACTCTACACGCTACACTCTACACCCTACACTCTGCACTCTACACCCTACACCCTACACACTACACGCTACACTCTACACCCTACACGCTACACGCTACACCCTACACCCTACACCCTACACGCTACAATCTACACGCTACACGCTACACCCTATACGCTAGACGCTACACTCTACACGCTACACGATACACGCTACACCCTACACGCTACACCCTACACTCTACACCCTACACCCTACACGCTACACGCTACACGCTACACCCTACACGCTACACCCTACACTCTACACCCTACACCCTACACACTACATGCTACACCCTACACGCTACACGTTACACTCTACACCCTACACCCTACACTCTACACCCTACACCCTACTCTCTACACGCTATATTCTACACCCTACACGCTACACTCTACACCCTACACGCTACACTCTACACCCTAGACGCTACACTCTATACCCTACACTCTACATGCTACACCCTACACCCTACACCCTACACTCAACATGCTACACGCTACACGCTACATGCTACACGCTACACCCTACACGCTACACGCTACACACTACACGCTACACCCTACACCCTACACCCTACACGCTACACGCTACACTCTACACCCTACACGCTACACCCTACACCCTACACCCTACACGCTACACGCTACACTCTAAACCCTACACGCTACACCCTACACTCTACACCCTACACGCTACACCCTACACTCTACACCCTACACGCTATACGCTACACTCTACACCCTGCACGCTACACGCTACACCCTACACGATACACTCTACACCCTACACGCTACACCCTACACTCTACACCCTACACCCTACACGCTACACTCTAAACCCTACACTCTACATCCTACACCCTACACTCTACACCCTACACGCTACACTCTACACTCTACACCCTACACCCTACATGCTACACGCTACACGCTACACTCTACACCCGACACGCTACACGCTACACCCTACAAGCTAAACGCTACAAACTACACGCTACATATTACACTCTACACCCTAGCGTGTAGCGTGTAGGGTGTAGAGTGTAGCTTGTAGCATGTAGCGTGTAGGGTGTATGGTGTAGAGTGTAGCATGTAGCGTGTAGGGTGTAGAGTGTAGCGTGTAGGGTGTAGAGTGTAGCATGTAGCGTGTAGGGTGTAGGGTGTAGAGTGTAGGGTGTAGAGTGTAGCATGTAGGGTGTAGAGTGAAGGGTGTAGCGTGTAGAGTGTAGCGTGTAGCGTCTACGGTGTAGGGTGTAGAGTGTAGGGTGTAGCGTGTAGCGTGTAGCTTGTAGGGTGTAGAGTGTAGCGTGTAGCGTGTAGGCTGTAGCGTGTAGGGTGTAGCATGTATCGTGTAGGGTGTAGAGTGTAGCATGTAGCGTGTAGAGTGTAGGGTGTAGCGTGTAGCGTGTGTAGGGTGTAGGGTGTAGAGTGTAGCGTGTAGCGTGTAGGGTGTAGGGTGTAGAGTGTAGCGTGTAGGGTGTAGCGTGTAGGGTTTAGGGTGTAGGGTGTAGAGTGTAGGGTGTTGCGTGTAGGGTGTAGAGTGTAGCGTGTAGGGTGTAGCGTGTAGAGTGTAGCGTGTAGCGTGTAGGGTGGAGAGTGTAGAGTGTAGGGTGTAGCGTGTAGGGTATAGAGTGTAGCGTGTAGAGAGTAGGGAGCAGAGTGTAGAGTGTAGCGTGTAGGGTGTAGGGTGTACAGTGTAGCGTGTAGGGTGTGGAGTGTAGCGTGTAGCGTGTAGGGTGTAGCGTGTAGCGAGTAGGGTGTAGCGTGTAGCGTGCAGGTGTAGAGTGTAGCGTATAGCGTGTAGGGTGTAGGGTGTAGAGTGTAGGGTGTAGCGTGTAGAGTGTAGCGTGTAGCGTGTAGGGTGTAGGGTGTACAGTGTAGGGTGTAGGGTGTAGCGTGTAGAGTGTAGTGTGTGGCGTGCAGGGCGTAGGGTGTAGCGTGTAGGGTGTAGGGTGTAGAGTGTAGGGTGTAGCATGTAGGGTGTAGCGTGTAGGGTGTAGAGTGTAGCATGTAGGGTGTACGGTGTAGAGTGTAGGGTATAAGCTGTAGCGTTTAGCGTGTAGAGTGTAGCGTGTAGCGTGTAGGGTGTAGGGTGTAGAGTGTAGCGTGTAGGGTGTAGAGTGTAGAGTGTAGAGAGTAGGGTGTAGGGTGTAGAGTGTAGGGTGTAGGGTGTAGAGTGTAACGTGTAGCGTGTAGGGTGTAGCTTGTAGGGTGTAGAGTGTAGGGTGTAGCGTGTAGGGTGTAGCGTGTAGCGTGTAGCGTGTAGGGTGTATGGTGTAGAGTGTAGGGTGTAGCGTGTAGCGTGTAGCGTGTAGCGTGTAGGTTGTAGGGTGTAGAGTGTAGGGTGTAGCGTGTAGGGTGTAGCGTGTAGCGTGTAGAGTGTAGCGTCTAGCGTGTAGGGTATAGTGTGTAGCGTGTAGATTGTAGCGTGTAGGGTGTAGGGTGTAGGGTGTACCGTGTAGGGTGTAGCGTGTAGCGTGTAGCGTGTAGAGTGTAGCATGTAGGGTGTAGCAAGTAGCGTGTATTGTGTAGGGTGTAGAGTGTAGCATGTAGCGTGTAGAGGGTAGGGTGTAGCGTGTAGGGTGTAGAGTGTAGCGGGTAGAGTGAAGAGTGTCGCGTGTAGCGTGTAGGGTGTCACTTTTTCCTCTGATGAAGACGCTTGAGTAGCGTCGATACGCGTGGGGTAAAGGGCTTCCTTTGTTTTTTTCCCGAGGGACAGGACTTGGGTAACTTATCTTTACAACTGCTATGGAATTACACCTATTTACTTCATGCATGGCCTGGCATTTTTCCAAGCCTTAGGACAATGGATCCTGATTCTTTGTATTTCCACAAGGCGTCTGTATGCATACATTTATCCAAATAACTAGGATTTTGTAGTACTGCAGCATATCTATTTCCCTGATTACCTTTCTATAGGGGTCTGCTTTCATTTGCTTACCAACTGTGCGCACGCATGCTGTGTTGAACAAAATAGGATCCATGATGTATTTCTTCCAGATACTAGGCTGGAGTATATGTTTCCTGTCATAGTACTCAGGGGGTCACAGTTGGCAGTAAACAATAGGCTTCTTATATGTAGATTTGACTAAGATTGGTGTACCCGCATACCTAGCAATTTTTTCTCTCTGGTTATTTCTCCTGTCTCACATATGCTGTAAAGTATTAGCTTCCTTCATTCCCTCGGGTAAAATTACTTATGGCCTATTCAGCCATACTAGTGTTTTAAATGTTTTTAAATGTATGTTTTGCCTGGTTCTGTTTGTGGATTACTATTTTTGTACAATAAAATTGACTAAACGTGGATCCCATTGGTTTGCATATCCTTTTCTTTTTGTGTTTAGTGTGTAGTGTGTAGCTTAACCCTACACGCTACACGCTACACGCTACACTCTACACCCTACACGCTACACCCTACACTCTACACCGTACACTCTACACGCTACACGCTACACTCTACACCCTACACCCTACACGCTACACGCTACACTCTACACCCTACACGCTACACCCTACACTCTACACGCTACACGCTACACGCTACACCCTACACTCTACACGCTACACGCTACACTCTACACGCTACACGCTACATGCTACACTCTACACTCTACACCCTACACGCTACACGCTATACTCTACACCCTACACGCTACACTCTACACGCTACACGCTACACACTACACGCTACACGCTACACCCTACACGCTACACGCTACACCCTACACGCTACACGTTACACTCTACACCCTACACCCTACACGCTACACCCTACACGCTACACGTTACACTCTACACCCTACACGCTACACTCTACACCCTGCACCCTACACGCTACAATCTACACCCTACACGCTACACGCTACACTCTACACCCTACACGCTACACCCTACATTCTACACCGTACACTCTACACGCTACACGCTACACTCTACACCCTACACCCTAAACGCTACGCGCTACACTCTACACCCTACACGCTACACTCTACACTCTACATGCTACACGCTACACTCTACACTCTACACGCTACACGCTACACCCTACACCCTACACGCTACACGCTACACTCTACAACCTACACGCTACACGCTACACTCTACACGCAACACGCTACACTCTACACCCTACACTCTACACGCTACACGCTACACTCTACACCCTACACTCTACACGCTACACGCTACACTGTACACCCTACATGCAACACGCTACACGCTACACCCTACACGCTACACGTTACACTCTACACCCTACACGCTACACTCTACACCCTGCACCCTACACGCTACAATCTACACCCTACACCCTACACGCTACACGCTACACTGTACACCCTACATGCAACACGCTACACTCTACACCCTACACGCTACACTCTACACGCTACACGCTACATGCTACACTCTACACTCTACACCATACACCCTACACGCTACACACTATACTCTACACCCTACACGCTACACTCTACACGCTACACGCTACACTCTACACGCTACACTCTACACCCTACACGCAACACGCTACACTCTACACCCTACACCCTACACGCTACACACTACACGCTACACGCTACACCCTACACGCTACACGCTACACCCTACACGCTACACGTTACACTCTACACCCTACACCCTACACACTACACCCTACACGCTACACGTTACACTCTACACCCTGCTCCCTACACGCTACACGCTACACCCTACACGCTACACCCTACACACTACACGTTACACTCTACACCCTACACTCTACACCCTACACTCTACACGCTACACTCTACACCCTACACTCTGCACTCTACACCCTACACCCTACACGCTACACTCTACACCCTACGCCCTACACGCTACACACTACACGCTACACGCTACACCCTACACGCTACACGCTACACCCTACACGCTACACGTTACACTCTACACCCTGCACCCTACACGCTACACGCTACACCCTACACGCTACACGCTACACCCTACACACTACACGTTACACTCTACACCCTACACTCTACACCCTACACTCTACACGCTACACTCTACACCCTACACTCTGCACTCTACACCCTACACCCTACACACTACACGCTACACTCTACACCCTACACGCTACATGCTACACCCTACACCCTACACCCTACACGCTACAATCTACACGCTACACGCTACACCCTATACGCTAGACGCTACACTCTACACGCTACACGATACACGCTACACCCTACACGCTACACCCTACACTCTACACCCTACACCCTACACGCTACACGCTACACGCTACACCCTACACGCTACACCCTACACTCTACACCCTACACCCTACACACTACATGCTACACCCTACACGCTACACGTTACACTCTACACCCTACACCCTACACTCTACACCCTACACCCTACTCTCTACACGCTATATTCTACACCCTACACGCTACACTCTACACCCTACACGCTACACTCTACACCCTAGACGCTACACTCTATACCCTACACTCTACATGCTACACCCTACACCCTACACCCTACACTCAACATGCTACACGCTACACGCTACATGCTACACGCTACACCCTACACGCTACACGCTACACACTACACGCTACACCCTACACCCTACACCCTACACGCTACACGCTACACTCTACACCCTACACGCTACACCCTACACCCTACACCCTACACGCTACACGCTACACTCTAAACCCTACACGCTACACCCTACACTCTACACCCTACACGCTACACCCTACACTCTACACCCTACACGCTATACGCTACACTCTACACCCTGCACGCTACACGCTACACCCTACACGATACACTCTACACCCTACACGCTACACCCTACACTCTACACCCTACACCCTACACGCTACACTCTAAACCCTACACTCTACATCCTACACCCTACACTCTACACCCTACACGCTACACTCTACACTCTACACCCTACACCCTACATGCTACACGCTACACGCTACACTCTACACCCGACACGCTACACGCTACACCCTACAAGCTAAACGCTACAAACTACACGCTACATATTACACTCTACACCCTAGCGTGTAGCGTGTAGGGTGTAGAGTGTAGCTTGTAGCATGTAGCGTGTAGGGTGTATGGTGTAGAGTGTAGCATGTAGCGTGTAGGGTGTAGAGTGTAGCGTGTAGGGTGTAGAGTGTAGCATGTAGCGTGTAGGGTGTAGGGTGTAGAGTGTAGGGTGTAGAGTGTAGCATGTAGGGTGTAGAGTGAAGGGTGTAGCGTGTAGAGTGTAGCGTGTAGCGTCTACGGTGTAGGGTGTAGAGTGTAGGGTGTAGCGTGTAGCGTGTAGCTTGTAGGGTGTAGAGTGTAGCGTGTAGCGTGTAGGCTGTAGCGTGTAGGGTGTAGCATGTATCGTGTAGGGTGTAGAGTGTAGCATGTAGCGTGTAGAGTGTAGGGTGTAGCGTGTAGCGTGTGTAGGGTGTAGGGTGTAGAGTGTAGCGTGTAGCGTGTAGGGTGTAGGGTGTAGAGTGTAGCGTGTAGGGTGTAGCGTGTAGGGTTTAGGGTGTAGGGTGTAGAGTGTAGGGTGTTGCGTGTAGGGTGTAGAGTGTAGCGTGTAGGGTGTAGCGTGTAGAGTGTAGCGTGTAGCGTGTAGGGTGGAGAGTGTAGAGTGTAGGGTGTAGCGTGTAGGGTATAGAGTGTAGCGTGTAGAGAGTAGGGAGCAGAGTGTAGAGTGTAGCGTGTAGGGTGTAGGGTGTACAGTGTAGCGTGTAGGGTGTGGAGTGTAGCGTGTAGCGTGTAGGGTGTAGCGTGTAGCGAGTAGGGTGTAGCGTGTAGCGTGCAGGTGTAGAGTGTAGCGTATAGCGTGTAGGGTGTAGGGTGTAGAGTGTAGGGTGTAGCGTGTAGAGTGTAGCGTGTAGCGTGTAGGGTGTAGGGTGTACAGTGTAGGGTGTAGGGTGTAGCGTGTAGAGTGTAGTGTGTGGCGTGCAGGGCGTAGGGTGTAGCGTGTAGGGTGTAGGGTGTAGAGTGTAGGGTGTAGCATGTAGGGTGTAGCGTGTAGGGTGTAGAGTGTAGCATGTAGGGTGTACGGTGTAGAGTGTAGGGTATAAGCTGTAGCGTTTAGCGTGTAGAGTGTAGCGTGTAGCGTGTAGGGTGTAGGGTGTAGAGTGTAGCGTGTAGGGTGTAGAGTGTAGAGTGTAGAGAGTAGGGTGTAGGGTGTAGAGTGTAGGGTGTAGGGTGTAGAGTGTAACGTGTAGCGTGTAGGGTGTAGCTTGTAGGGTGTAGAGTGTAGGGTGTAGCGTGTAGGGTGTAGCGTGTAGCGTGTAGCGTGTAGGGTGTATGGTGTAGAGTGTAGGGTGTAGCGTGTAGCGTGTAGCGTGTAGCGTGTAGGTTGTAGGGTGTAGAGTGTAGGGTGTAGCGTGTAGGGTGTAGCGTGTAGCGTGTAGAGTGTAGCGTCTAGCGTGTAGGGTATAGTGTGTAGCGTGTAGATTGTAGCGTGTAGGGTGTAGGGTGTAGGGTGTACCGTGTAGGGTGTAGCGTGTAGCGTGTAGCGTGTAGAGTGTAGCATGTAGGGTGTAGCAAGTAGCGTGTATTGTGTAGGGTGTAGAGTGTAGCATGTAGCGTGTAGAGGGTAGGGTGTAGCGTGTAGGGTGTAGAGTGTAGCGGGTAGAGTGAAGAGTGTCGCGTGTAGCGTGTAGGGTGTCACTTTTTCCTCTGATGAAGACGCTTGAGTAGCGTCGATACGCGTGGGGTAAAGGGCTTCCTTTGTTTTTTTCCCGAGGGACAGGACTTGGGTAACTTATCTTTACAACTGCTATGGAATTACACCTATTTACTTCATGCATGGCCTGGCATTTTTCCAAGCCTTAGGACAATGGATCCTGATTCTTTGTATTTCCACAAGGCGTCTGTATGCATACATTTATCCAAATAACTAGGATTTTGTAGTACTGCAGCATATCTATTTCCCTGATTACCTTTCTATAGGGGTCTGCTTTCATTTGCTTACCAACTGTGCGCACGCATGCTGTGTTGAACAAAATAGGATCCATGATGTATTTCTTCCAGATACTAGGCTGGAGTATATGTTTCCTGTCATAGTACTCAGGGGGTCACAGTTGGCAGTAAACAATAGGCTTCTTATATGTAGATTTGACTAAGATTGGTGTACCCGCATACCTAGCAATTTTTTCTCTCTGGTTATTTCTCCTGTCTCACATATGCTGTAAAGTATTAGCTTCCTTCATTCCCTCGGGTAAAATTACTTATGGCCTATTCAGCCATACTAGTGTTTTAAATGTTTTTAAATGTATGTTTTGCCTGGTTCTGTTTGTGGATTACTATTTTTGTACAATAAAATTGACTAAACGTGGATCCCATTGGTTTGCATATCCTTTTCTTTTTGTGTTTAGTGTGTAGTGTGTAGCTTAACCCTACACGCTACACGCTACACGCTACACTCTACACCCTACACGCTACACCCTACACTCTACACCGTACACTCTACACGCTACACGCTACACTCTACACCCTACACCCTACACGCTACACGCTACACTCTACACCCTACACGCTACACCCTACACTCTACACGCTACACGCTACACGCTACACCCTACACTCTACACGCTACACGCTACACTCTACACGCTACACGCTACATGCTACACTCTACACTCTACACCCTACACGCTACACGCTATACTCTACACCCTACACGCTACACTCTACACTCTACATGCTACACGCTACACTCTACACTCTACACGCTACACGCTACACCCTACACCCTACACGCTACACGCTACACTCTACAACCTACACGCTACACGCTACACTCTACACGCAACACGCTACACTCTACACCCTACACTCTACACGCTACACGCTACACTCTACACCCTACACTCTACACGCTACACGCTACACTGTACACCCTACATGCAACACGCTACACGCTACACCCTACACGCTACACGTTACACTCTACACCCTACACGCTACACTCTACACCCTGCACCCTACACGCTACAATCTACACCCTACACCCTACACGCTACACGCTACACTGTACACCCTACATGCAACACGCTACACTCTACACCCTACACGCTACACTCTACACGCTACACGCTACATGCTACACTCTACACTCTACACCATACACCCTACACGCTACACACTATACTCTACACCCTACACGCTACACTCTACACGCTACACGCTACACTCTACACGCTACACTCTACACCCTACACGCAACACGCTACACTCTACACCCTACACCCTACACGCTACACACTACACGCTACACGCTACACCCTACACGCTACACGCTACACCCTACACGCTACACGTTACACTCTACACCCTACACCCTACACACTACACCCTACACGCTACACGTTACACTCTACACCCTGCTCCCTACACGCTACACGCTACACCCTACACGCTACACCCTACACACTACACGTTACACTCTACACCCTACACTCTACACCCTACACTCTACACGCTACACTCTACACCCTACACTCTGCACTCTACACCCTACACCCTACACGCTACACTCTACACCCTACGCCCTACACGCTACACACTACACGCTACACGCTACACCCTACACGCTACACGCTACACCCTACACGCTACACGTTACACTCTACACCCTGCACCCTACACGCTACACGCTACACCCTACACGCTACACGCTACACCCTACACACTACACGTTACACTCTACACCCTACACTCTACACCCTACACTCTACACGCTACACTCTACACCCTACACTCTGCACTCTACACCCTACACCCTACACACTACACGCTACACTCTACACCCTACACGCTACATGCTACACCCTACACCCTACACCCTACACGCTACAATCTACACGCTACACGCTACACCCTATACGCTAGACGCTACACTCTACACGCTACACGATACACGCTACACCCTACACGCTACACCCTACACTCTACACCCTACACCCTACACGCTACACGCTACACGCTACACCCTACACGCTACACCCTACACTCTACACCCTACACCCTACACACTACATGCTACACCCTACACGCTACACGTTACACTCTACACCCTACACCCTACACTCTACACCCTACACCCTACTCTCTACACGCTATATTCTACACCCTACACGCTACACTCTACACCCTACACGCTACACTCTACACCCTAGACGCTACACTCTATACCCTACACTCTACATGCTACACCCTACACCCTACACCCTACACTCAACATGCTACACGCTACACGCTACATGCTACACGCTACACCCTACACGCTACACGCTACACACTACACGCTACACCCTACACCCTACACCCTACACGCTACACGCTACACTCTACACCCTACACGCTACACCCTACACCCTACACCCTACACGCTACACGCTACACTCTAAACCCTACACGCTACACCCTACACTCTACACCCTACACGCTACACCCTACACTCTACACCCTACACGCTATACGCTACACTCTACACCCTGCACGCTACACGCTACACCCTACACGATACACTCTACACCCTACACGCTACACCCTACACTCTACACCCTACACCCTACACGCTACACTCTAAACCCTACACTCTACATCCTACACCCTACACTCTACACCCTACACGCTACACTCTACACTCTACACCCTACACCCTACATGCTACACGCTACACGCTACACTCTACACCCGACACGCTACACGCTACACCCTACAAGCTAAACGCTACAAACTACACGCTACATATTACACTCTACACCCTAGCGTGTAGCGTGTAGGGTGTAGAGTGTAGCTTGTAGCATGTAGCGTGTAGGGTGTATGGTGTAGAGTGTAGCATGTAGCGTGTAGGGTGTAGAGTGTAGCGTGTAGGGTGTAGAGTGTAGCATGTAGCGTGTAGGGTGTAGGGTGTAGAGTGTAGGGTGTAGAGTGTAGCATGTAGGGTGTAGAGTGAAGGGTGTAGCGTGTAGAGTGTAGCGTGTAGCGTCTACGGTGTAGGGTGTAGAGTGTAGGGTGTAGCGTGTAGCGTGTAGCTTGTAGGGTGTAGAGTGTAGCGTGTAGCGTGTAGGCTGTAGCGTGTAGGGTGTAGCATGTATCGTGTAGGGTGTAGAGTGTAGCATGTAGCGTGTAGAGTGTAGGGTGTAGCGTGTAGCGTGTGTAGGGTGTAGGGTGTAGAGTGTAGCGTGTAGCGTGTAGGGTGTAGGGTGTAGAGTGTAGCGTGTAGGGTGTAGCGTGTAGGGTTTAGGGTGTAGGGTGTAGAGTGTAGGGTGTTGCGTGTAGGGTGTAGAGTGTAGCGTGTAGGGTGTAGCGTGTAGAGTGTAGCGTGTAGCGTGTAGGGTGGAGAGTGTAGAGTGTAGGGTGTAGCGTGTAGGGTATAGAGTGTAGCGTGTAGAGAGTAGGGAGCAGAGTGTAGAGTGTAGCGTGTAGGGTGTAGGGTGTACAGTGTAGCGTGTAGGGTGTGGAGTGTAGCGTGTAGCGTGTAGGGTGTAGCGTGTAGCGAGTAGGGTGTAGCGTGTAGCGTGCAGGTGTAGAGTGTAGCGTATAGCGTGTAGGGTGTAGGGTGTAGAGTGTAGGGTGTAGCGTGTAGAGTGTAGCGTGTAGCGTGTAGGGTGTAGGGTGTACAGTGTAGGGTGTAGGGTGTAGCGTGTAGAGTGTAGTGTGTGGCGTGCAGGGCGTAGGGTGTAGCGTGTAGGGTGTAGGGTGTAGAGTGTAGGGTGTAGCATGTAGGGTGTAGCGTGTAGGGTGTAGAGTGTAGCATGTAGGGTGTACGGTGTAGAGTGTAGGGTATAAGCTGTAGCGTTTAGCGTGTAGAGTGTAGCGTGTAGCGTGTAGGGTGTAGGGTGTAGAGTGTAGCGTGTAGGGTGTAGAGTGTAGAGTGTAGAGAGTAGGGTGTAGGGTGTAGAGTGTAGGGTGTAGGGTGTAGAGTGTAACGTGTAGCGTGTAGGGTGTAGCTTGTAGGGTGTAGAGTGTAGGGTGTAGCGTGTAGGGTGTAGCGTGTAGCGTGTAGCGTGTAGGGTGTATGGTGTAGAGTGTAGGGTGTAGCGTGTAGCGTGTAGCGTGTAGCGTGTAGGTTGTAGGGTGTAGAGTGTAGGGTGTAGCGTGTAGGGTGTAGCGTGTAGCGTGTAGAGTGTAGCGTCTAGCGTGTAGGGTATAGTGTGTAGCGTGTAGATTGTAGCGTGTAGGGTGTAGGGTGTAGGGTGTACCGTGTAGGGTGTAGCGTGTAGCGTGTAGCGTGTAGAGTGTAGCATGTAGGGTGTAGCAAGTAGCGTGTATTGTGTAGGGTGTAGAGTGTAGCATGTAGCGTGTAGAGGGTAGGGTGTAGCGTGTAGGGTGTAGAGTGTAGCGGGTAGAGTGAAGAGTGTCGCGTGTAGCGTGTAGGGTGTCACTTTTTCCTCTGATGAAGACGCTTGAGTAGCGTCGATACGCGTGGGGTAAAGGGCTTCCTTTGTTTTTTTCCCGAGGGACAGGACTTGGGTAACTTATCTTTACAACTGCTATGGAATTACACCTATTTACTTCATGCATGGCCTGGCATTTTTCCAAGCCTTAGGACAATGGATCCTGATTCTTTGTATTTCCACAAGGCGTCTGTATGCATACATTTATCCAAATAACTAGGATTTTGTAGTACTGCAGCATATCTATTTCCCTGATTACCTTTCTATAGGGGTCTGCTTTCATTTGCTTACCAACTGTGCGCACGCATGCTGTGTTGAACAAAATAGGATCCATGATGTATTTCTTCCAGATACTAGGCTGGAGTATATGTTTCCTGTCATAGTACTCAGGGGGTCACAGTTGGCAGTAAACAATAGGCTTCTTATATGTAGATTTGACTAAGATTGGTGTACCCGCATACCTAGCAATTTTTTCTCTCTGGTTATTTCTCCTGTCTCACATATGCTGTAAAGTATTAGCTTCCTTCATTCCCTCGGGTAAAATTACTTATGGCCTATTCAGCCATACTAGTGTTTTAAATGTTTTTAAATGTATGTTTTGCCTGGTTCTGTTTGTGGATTACTATTTTTGTACAATAAAATTGACTAAACGTGGATCCCATTGGTTTGCATATCCTTTTCTTTTTGTGTTTAGTGTGTAGTGTGTAGCTTAACCCTACACGCTACACGCTACACGCTACACTCTACACCCTACACGCTACACCCTACACTCTACACCGTACACTCTACACGCTACACGCTACACTCTACACCCTACACCCTACACGCTACACGCTACACTCTACACCCTACACGCTACACCCTACACTCTACACGCTACACGCTACACGCTACACCCTACACTCTACACGCTACACGCTACACTCTACACGCTACACGCTACATGCTACACTCTACACTCTACACCCTACACGCTACACGCTATACTCTACACCCTACACGCTACACTCTACACGCTACACGCTACACACTACACGCTACACGCTACACCCTACACGCTACACGCTACACCCTACACGCTACACGTTACACTCTACACCCTACACCCTACACGCTACACCCTACACGCTACACGTTACACTCTACACCCTACACGCTACACTCTACACCCTGCACCCTACACGCTACAATCTACACCCTACACGCTACACGCTACACTCTACACCCTACACGCTACACCCTACATTCTACACCGTACACTCTACACGCTACACGCTACACTCTACACCCTACACCCTAAACGCTACGCGCTACACTCTACACCCTACACGCTACACTCTACACTCTACATGCTACACGCTACACTCTACACTCTACACGCTACACGCTACACCCTACACCCTACACGCTACACGCTACACTCTACAACCTACACGCTACACGCTACACTCTACACGCAACACGCTACACTCTACACCCTACACTCTACACGCTACACGCTACACTCTACACCCTACACTCTACACGCTACACGCTACACTGTACACCCTACATGCAACACGCTACACGCTACACCCTACACGCTACACGTTACACTCTACACCCTACACGCTACACTCTACACCCTGCACCCTACACGCTACAATCTACACCCTACACCCTACACGCTACACGCTACACTGTACACCCTACATGCAACACGCTACACTCTACACCCTACACGCTACACTCTACACGCTACACGCTACATGCTACACTCTACACTCTACACCATACACCCTACACGCTACACACTATACTCTACACCCTACACGCTACACTCTACACGCTACACGCTACACTCTACACGCTACACTCTACACCCTACACGCAACACGCTACACTCTACACCCTACACCCTACACGCTACACACTACACGCTACACGCTACACCCTACACGCTACACGCTACACCCTACACGCTACACGTTACACTCTACACCCTACACCCTACACACTACACCCTACACGCTACACGTTACACTCTACACCCTGCTCCCTACACGCTACACGCTACACCCTACACGCTACACCCTACACACTACACGTTACACTCTACACCCTACACTCTACACCCTACACTCTACACGCTACACTCTACACCCTACACTCTGCACTCTACACCCTACACCCTACACGCTACACTCTACACCCTACGCCCTACACGCTACACACTACACGCTACACGCTACACCCTACACGCTACACGCTACACCCTACACGCTACACGTTACACTCTACACCCTGCACCCTACACGCTACACGCTACACCCTACACGCTACACGCTACACCCTACACACTACACGTTACACTCTACACCCTACACTCTACACCCTACACTCTACACGCTACACTCTACACCCTACACTCTGCACTCTACACCCTACACCCTACACACTACACGCTACACTCTACACCCTACACGCTACATGCTACACCCTACACCCTACACCCTACACGCTACAATCTACACGCTACACGCTACACCCTATACGCTAGACGCTACACTCTACACGCTACACGATACACGCTACACCCTACACGCTGCACCCTACACTCTACACCCTACACCCTACACGCTACACGCTGCACGCTACACCCTACACGCTACACCCTACACTCTACACCCTACACCCTACACGCTACACGCTACACGCTACACCCTACACGCTACACGTTACACTCTACACCCTACACCCTACTCTCTACACGCTATATTCTACACCCTACACGCTACACGCTACACCCTACACGCTACACGTTACACTCTACACCCTACACCCTACTCTCTACACGCTATATTCTACACCCTACACGCTACACTCTACACCCTACACGCTACACGCTACACTCTACACCCTAGACGCTACACTCTATACCCTACACTCTACACGCTACACCCTACACCCTACACTCTACATGCTACACCCTACACCCTACACTCTACATGCTACACGCTACACGCTACATGCTACACGCTACACCCTACACGCTACACGCTACACACTACATGCTACACCCTACACCCTACACCCTACACGCTACACGCTACACTCTACACCCTACACGCTACATCCTACACCCTACACCCTACACGCTACACGCTACACTCTACACCCTACACGCTACACCCTACACTCAACACCCTACACGCTACACCCTACACTCTACACCCTACACGCTATACGCTACACTCTACACCCTGCACGCTACACGCTACACCCTACACGCTACACTCTACACCCTACACGCTACACCCTACACCCTACACGCTACACGCTACACGCTACACTCTACACCCTACACGCTACACCCTACACTCCACACCCTACACCCTACATGCTACACGCTACACCCTACACGCTACACATTACACTCTAAACCCTACACTCTACATCCTACACCCTACACTCTACACCCTACACGCTACACTCTACACTCTACACCCTACACCCTACATGCTACACGCTACACGCTACACTCTACACCCTACACGCTACACGCTACACCCTACAAGCTAAACGCTACAAACTACACGCTACATATTACACTCTACACCCTAGCGTGTAGCGTGCAGGTTGTAGAGTGTAGCGTGTAGCATGTAGCGTGTAGGGTGTATGGTGTAGAGTGTAGCATGTAGCGTGTAGGGTGTAGAGTGTAGCGTGTAGGGTGTAGAGTGTAGCATGTAGCGTGTAGGGTGTAGAGTGTAGAGTGTAGCATGTAGCGTGTAGATTGTAGGGTGTACCGTGTAGGGTGTAGAGTGTAGCATGTAGGGTGTAGGGTGTAGAGTGAAGGGTGTAGCGTGTAGAGTGTAGCGTGTAGCGTGTACGGTGTAGGGTGTAGAGTGTAGGGTGTAGCGTGTAGCGTGTAGCTTGTAGGGTGTAGAGTGTAGCGTGTAGCGTGTAGGCTGTAGCGTGTAGGGTGTAGCATGTATCGTGTAGGGTGTAGAGTGTAGCATGTAGCGTGTAGAGTGTAGGGTGTAGCGTGTAGCGTGTGTAGGGTGTAGGGTGTAGAGTGTAGCGTGTAGCGTGTAGGGTGTAGACTGTATGGTGTAGGGTGTAGAGTGTAGCGTGTAGGGTGTAGCGTGTAGGGTTTAGGGTGTAGGGTGTAGAGTGTAGGGTGTTGCGAGTAGGGTGTAGAGTGTAGCGTGTAGGGTGTAGCGTGTAGAGTGTAGCGTGTAGCGTGTAGGGTGGAGAGTGTAGAGTGTAGGGTGTAGCGTGTAGGGTGTAGAGTGTAGCGTGTAGGGTGTAGAGTGTAGCGTGTAGCGTGCAGGGTGTAGAGTGTAGCGTATAGCGTGTAGGGTGTAGGATGTAGAGTGTAGCGTGTAGGGTGTAGAGTGTAGCGTGTAGAGTGTAGCATGCAGCATGTAGGGTGTAGAGTGTAGAGTGTAGCGTGTAGGGTGAAGCATGTAGGGTGTAGGGTGTCAGGTATAGCGTGTAGGGTGTAGGGTGTAGAGTGTAGGGTGTAGCGTGTATGGTGTAGAGTGTAGCGTGTAGCGTGTAGAGTGTAGCGTGTAGGGTGTAGGGTGTAGCGTGTAGCGTGCAGAGTGTAGCGTGTAGGGTGTAGAGTGTAGCGTGTTGCGTGTAGGGTGTAGAGTGTAGCGTGTAGCGTGTAGAGTGTAGAGTGTAGCGTGTAGCGTGTAGAGTGTAGGGGGTAGGGTGTAGAGTGTAGCGAGTAGCGTGTAGGGTGTAGGGTAAAGAGTGTAGGGTGTAGCGTGTAGGGTGTAGAGTGTAGCGTGTAGGGTGTAGGGTGTAGGGTGTAGTGTGTAGCGTGTAGGGTGTAGCGTGTAGCAAGTAGCGTGTAGCGTGTAGCATGTAGACTGTAGCGTGTAGGGTGTAGAGTGTAGCGTGTAGGGTGTAGCGTGTAGCGTGTAGCGTGCAGGGTGTAGAGTGTAGCGTATAGCGTGTAGGGTGTAGAGTGTAGGGTGTAGCATGTAGCGTGTAGAGTGTAGCGTGTAGGGTGTAGGGTGTACAGTGTAGGGTGTAGCGTGTAGCATGTAGGGTGTAGCGTGTACCATGTAGCGTATAGAGTGCAGCGTGTAGGGTGTAGAGTGTAGCGTGTAGTGTGTAGCGTGTAGGGTGTAGGGTGTAGCGTGTAGGGTGTAGAGTGTAGCGTGTAGGGTGTAGAGTGTAACATATAGCGTGTAGGGTGTAGGGCGTAGTGTGTAGCGTGTACCGTGTAGCGTGTAGAGTGTAGTGTGTAGGGTGTAGAGTGTAGCGTGTAGGGTGTAGAGTGTAGCGTGTAGCGTGTAGCGTGTAGAGTGTAGCGTGCAGGGTGTAGCGTGTAGAGAGTAGTGTGTGGCGTGCAGGGCGTAGGGTGTAGCGTGTAGGGTGTAGAGTGTAGGGTGTAGCATGTAGGGTGTAGGGTGTAGGGTGTAGCGTGTAGGGTGTAGAGTGTAGCGTGTAGGGTGTACGGTGTAGAGTGTAGGGTATAAGCTGTAGCGTTTAGCGTGTAGAGTGTAGCGTGTAGCGTGTAGCGTGTAGGGTGTAGAGTGTAGGGTGTAGAGTGTAGCGTGTAGCGTGTAGGGTGTAGCGTGTAGGGTGTAGCATGTAGCGTGTAGCGTGTAGCATGTAGAGTAGGGTGTAGGGTGTAGGGTGTAGAGTGTAGTGTGTAGAGTGTAGAGTGTAGCGTGTAGAGTGTAAAGTGTAGCGTGTAGGGTGTAGCGTGTAGTGTGTAGCGTGTAGCGCGTAGCGTGTAGAGTGTAGGGTATAGAGTGTAGCGTGTAGAGAGTAGGGAGCAGAGTGTAGAGTGTAGCGTGCAGGGTGTAGGGTGTACAGTGTAGGGTGTAGGGTGTAGCGTGTAGCGTGTAGAGTGTAGCATGTAGCGTGTAGATTGTAGGGTGTACCGTGTAGGGTGTAGAGTGTAGCATGTAGGGTGTAGGGTGTAGAGTGAAGGGTGTAGCGTGTAGAGTGTAGCGTGTAGCGTGTACGGTGTAGGGTGTAGAGTGTAGGGTGTAGCGTGTAGCGTGTAGCTTGTAGGGTGTAGAGTGTAGCGTGTAGGCTGTAGCGTGTAGGGTGTAGCATGTATCGTGTAGGGTGTAGAGTGTAGCATGTAGCGTGTAGAGTGTAGGGTGTAGCGTGTAGCGTGTGTAGGCTGTAGGGTGTAGAGTGTAGCGTGTAGCGTGTAGGGTGTAGAGTGTAGGGTGTAGAGTGTAGCGTGTAGGGTGTAGCGTGTAGGGTTTAGGGTGTAGGGTGTAGAGTGTAGGGTGTTGCGTGTAGGGTGTAGAGTGTAGCGTGTAGGGTGTAGCGTGTAGAGTGTAGCGTGTAGCGTGTAGGGTGGAGAGTGTAGGGTGTAGCGTGTAGGGTGTAGAGTGTAGCGTGTAGAGTGTAGCGTGTAGCGTGCAGGGTGTAGAGTGTAGCGTATAGCGTGTAGGGTGTAGGATGTAGAGTGTAGCGTGTAGGGTGTAGAGTGTAGCGTGTAGAGTGTAGCATGCAGCGTGTAGGGTGTAGAGTGTAGAGTGTAGCGTGTAGGGTGAAGCATGTAGGGTGTAGGGTGTCGGGTATAGCGTGTAGGGTGTAGGGTGTAGAGTGTAGGGTGTAGCGTGTATGGTGTAGAGTGTAGCGTGTAGCGTGTAGAGTGTAGCGTGTAGGGTGTAGGGTGTAGCGTGTAGCGTGCAGAGTGTAGCGTGTAGGGTGAAGAGTGTAGCGTGTTGCGTGTAGGGTGTAGAGTGTAGCGTGTAGCGTGTAGAGTGTAGAGTGTAGCGTGTAGCGTGTAGAGTGTAGCGGGTAGGGTGTAGAGTGTAGCGAGTAGCGTGTAGGGTGTAGGGTGTAGAGTGTAGGGTGTAGCGTGTAGGGTGTAGAGTGTAGCGTGTAGGGTGTAGGGTGTAGGGTGTAGAGTGTAGCGTGTAGGGTGTAGCGTGTAGCATGTAGCGTGTAGCGTGTAGCATGTAGAGTGTAGCGTGTAGGGTGTAGAGTGTAGCGTGTAGGGTGTAGCGTGTAGCGTGTAGCGTGCAGGGTGTAGAGTGTAGCGTATAGCGTGTAGGGTGTAGAGTGTAGGGTGTAGCATGTAGCGTGTAGACTGTAGCGTGTAGGGTGTAGGGTGTCCAGTGTAGGGTGTAGCGTGTAGCATGTAGGGTGTAGGGTGTAGCGTGTAGCGTGTACCGTGTAGCGTATAGAGTGCAGCGTGTAGGGTGTAGAGTGTAGCGTGTAGTGTGTACCGTGTAGCGTGTAGAGTGTAGTGTGTAGGGTGTAGAGTGTAGCGTGTAGGGTGTAGAGTGTAGCGTGTAGCGTGTAGCGTGTAGAGTGTAGCGTGTAGGGTGTAGCGTGTAGAGTGTAGTGTGTGGCGTGCAGGGCGTAGGGTGTAGCGTGTAGGGTGTAGGGTGTAGAGTGTAGGGTGTAGCATGTAGGGTGTAGGGTGTAGCGTGTAGGGTGTAGAGTGTAGCGTGTAGGGTGTACGGTGTAGAGTGTAGGGTATAAGCTGTAGCGTTTAGCGTGTAGAGTGTAGCGTGTAGCGTGTAGAGTGTAGGGTGTAGAGTGTAGGGTGTAGAGTGTAGCGTGTAGCGTGTAGCGTGTAGGGTGTAGGGTGAAGCGTGTAGGGTGTAGCATGTAGCGTGTAGCGTGTAGCATGTAGAGTAGGGTGTAGGGTGTAGGGTGTAGAGTGTAGTGTGTAGAGTGTGGAGTGTAGCGTGTAGAGTGTAAAGTGTAGCGTGTAGGGTGTAGCGTGTAGTGTGTAGCGTGTAGCGCGTAGCGTGTAGAGTGTAGGGTATAGAGGGTAGCGTGTAGAGAGTAGGGAGCAGAGTGTAGAGTGTAGCATGTAGGGTGTAGGGTGTACAGTGTAGGGTGTAGGGTGTAGCGTGTAGCGTGTAGAGTCTAGGGAGTAGGGTGTAGGGTGTAGCGTGTAGGGTGTGGAGTGTAGCGTGTAGCGTGTAGGGTGTAGCGTGTAGCGTGTAGGGTGTAGCGTGTATCATGTACCGTGTAGCGTGTAGCATGTAGAGTAGGGTGTAGGGTGTAGAGTGTAGCGTGTAGCGTGTAGTGTGTAGCGTGTAGAGTGTAAAGTGTAGCGTGTAGTGTGTAGTGTGTAGCGTGTAGCGCGTAGCGTGTAGAGTGTAGGGTATAGAGTGTAGCGTGTAGAGAGTAGGGAGTAGAGTGTAGAGTGTAGCGTGTAGGGTGTAGAGTGTAGCGAGTAGCGTGTAGTGTGTAGGGTGTAGGGTGTAGAGTGTAGGGTGTAGCGTGTAGGGTGTAGAGTGTAGCGTGTAGGGTGTAGCGTGTAGCGTGCAGGGTGTAGAGTGTAGCGTATAGCGTGTAGGGTGTAGGGTGTAGAGTGTAGGGTGTAGCGTGTAGAGTGTAGCGTGTAGCGTGTAGGGTGTAGGGTGTACAGTGTAGGGTGTAGGGTGTAGCGTGTAGAGTTTAGTGTGTGGTGTGCAGGGCATAGGGTGTAGCGTGTAGGGTGTAGGGTGTAGAGTGTAGGGTGTAGAGTGTAGCGTGTAGCGTGTAGCGTGTAGGGTGTAGGGTGAAGCGTGTAGGGTGTAGCATGTAGCGTGTAGCGTGTAGCATGTAGAGTAGGGTGTAGGGTGTAGGGTGTAGAGTGTAGTGTGTAGAGTGTGGAGTGTAGCGTGTAGAGTGTAAAGTGTAGCGTGTAGGGTGTAGCGTGTAGTGTGTAGCGTGTAGCGCATAGCGTGTAGAGTGTAGGGTATAGAGGGTAGCGTGTAGAGTGTAGGGAGCAGAGTGTAGAGTGTAGCATGTAGGGTGTAGGGTGTACAGTGTAGGGTGTAGGGTGTAGCGTGTAGCGTGTAGAGTCTAGGGAGTAGGGTGTAGGGTGTAGCGTGTAGGGTGTGGAGTGTAGCGTGTAGCGTGTAGGGTGTAGCGTGTAGCGTGTAGGGTGTAGCGTGTATCATGTACCGTGTAGCGTGTAGCATGTAGAGTAGGGTGTAGGGTGTAGAGTGTAGCGTGTAGCGTGTAGTGTGTAGCGTGTAGAGTGTAAAGTGTAGCGTGTAGTGTGTAGTGTGTAGCGTGTAGCGCGTAGCGTGTAGAGTGTAGGGTATAGAGTGTAGCGTGTAGAGAGTAGGGAGTAGAGTGTAGAGTGTAGCGTGTAGGGTGTAGGGTGTAGCGTGTAGCGTGCAGAGTGTAGCGTGTAGGGTGTAGAGTGTAACGTGTTGCGTGTAGGGTGTAGAGTGTAGCGTGTAGCATGTAGAGTGTAGAGTGTAGCGTGTAGCGTGTAGAGTGTAGCGGGTAGGGTGTAGAGTGTAGCGAGTAGCGTGTAGGGTGTAGGGTGTAGAGTGTAGGGTGTAGCGTCTAGGGTGTAGAGTGTGGCGTGTAGGGTGTAGGGTGTAGCGTGTAGGGTGTAGGGTGTAGAGTGTAGCGTGTAGGGTGTAGCGTGTAGCGTGTAGAGTGTAGCGTGTAGGGTGTAGAGTGTAGCGTGTAGGGTGTAGCGTGTAGCGTGTAGCATGTAGAGTGTAGCGTGTAGGGTGTAGAGTGTAGCGTGTAGAGTGTAGCGTGTAGGGTGTAGGGTGTAGCGTGTAGCGTTTACCGTGTAGCGTATAGAGTGCAGCGTGTAGGGTGTAGAGTGTAGCGTGTAGTGTGTAGCGTGTAGGGTGTAGGGTGTAGAGTGTAGGGTGTAGAGTGTAGCGTGTAGGGTGTAGAGTGTAACATGTAGCGTGTAGGGTGTAGGGCGTAGCGTGTAGCGTGTACCGTGTAGCGTGTAGAGTGTAATGTGTAGGGTGTAGAGTGTAGCGTGTAGGGTGTAGAGTGTAGCGTGTAGCGTGTAGCGTGTAGAGTGTAGCGTGTAGGGTGTAGCGTGTAGAGTGTAGTGTGTGGCGTGCAGGGCATAGGGTGTAGCGTGTAGCGTGTAGGGTGTAGGGTGTAGAGTGTAGGGTGTAGCATGTAGGGTGTAGGGTGTAGGGTGTAGCGTGTAGCGTGTAGAGTGTAGCGTGTAGGGTGTACGGTGTAGAGAGTATGGTATAAGCTGTAGCGTTTAGCGTGTAGAGTGTAGCGTGTAGCGTGTAGCGTGTAGCGTGTAGCGTGTAGGGTGTAGAGTGTAGGATGTGGAGTGTAGCGTGTAGGGTGTAGGGTGTAGCGTGTAGGGTGTAGCATGTAGCGTGTAGCATGTAGAGTAGGGTGTAGGGTGTAGAGTGTAGCGTGTAGAGTGTAAAGTGTAGCGTGTAGGGTGTAGCGTGTAGTGTGTAGCGTGTAGCGCGTAGCGTGTAGAGTGTAGGGTATAGAGTGTAGCGTGTAGAGAGTAGGGAGCAGAGTGTAGAGTGTAGCGTGCAGAGTGTAGGGTGTACAGTGTAGGGTGTAGGGTGTAGCGTGTAGCATGTAGAGTGTAGGGAGTAGGGTGTAGGGTGTAGCGTGTAGGGTGTAGAGTGTAGCGTGTAGCATGTAGCGTGTAGGGTGTAGCGTGTAGGGTGTAGCGTGTATCATGTACCGTGTAGCGTGTAGCATGTAGAGTAGGGTGTAGGGTGTAGAGTGTAGCGTGTAGGGTGTAGAGTGTAGGGTGTAGCATGTAGGGTGTAGGGTGTAGGGTGTAGCGTGTAGGGTGTAGAGTGTAGCGTGTAGGGTGTACGGTGTAGAGTGTAGGGTATAAGCTGTAGCGTTTAGCGTGTAGAGTGTAGCGTGTAGCGTGTAGCGTGTAGCGTGTAGGGTGTAGAGTGTAGGGTGTGGAGTGTAGCGTGTAGGGTGTAGGGTGTAGCGTGTAGGGTGTAGCATGTAGCGTGTAGCATGTAGAGTAGGGTGTAGGGTGTAGAGTGTAGCGTGTAGAGTGTAAAGTGTAGCGTGTAGAGTGTAGGGTATAGAGTGTAGCGTGTAGAGAGTAGGGAGCAGAGTGTAGAGTGTAGCGTGTAGGGTGTAGGGTGTACAGTGTAGGGTGTAGGGTGTAGCGTGTAGCGTGTAGAGTGTAGGGAGAAGGGTGTAGGGTGTAGCGTGTAGGGTGTGGAGTGTAGCGTGTAGCGTGTAGGGTGTAGCGTGTAGCGAGTAGGGTGTAGCGTGTATCATGTACCATGTAGCGTGTAGCATGTAGAGTAGGGTGTAGGGTGTAGAGTGTAGCGTGTAGCGTGTAGTGTGTAGCGTGTAGAGTGTAAAGTGTAGCGTGTAGTGTGTAGCGTGTAGCGCGTAGCGTGTAGAGTGTAGGGTATAGAGTGTAGCGTGTAGAGAGTAGGGAGTAGAGTGTAGAGTGTAGCGTGTAGGGTGTAGAGTGTAGCGAGTAGCGTGTAGTGTGTGTAGGGTGTAGGGTGTAGAGTGTAGGGTGTAGCGTGTAGGGTGTAGAGTGTAGCGTGTAGGGTGTAGCGTGTAGCATGTAGGGTGTACGGTGTAGAGTGTAGGGTATAAGCTGTAGCGTTTAGCGTGTAGAGTGTAGCGTGTAGCGTGTAGGGTGTAGGGTGTAGAGTGTAGCGTGTAGGGTGTAGAGTGTAGAGTGTAGAGAGTAGGGTGTAGGGTGTAGAGTGTAGGGTGTAGGGTGTAGAGTGTAACGTGTAGCGTGTAGGGTGTAGCGTGTAGGGTGTAGAGTGTAGGGTGTAGCGTGTAGGGTGTAGCGTGTAGCGTGTAGCGTGTAGGGTGTAGGGTGTAGAGTGTAGGGTGTAGCGTGTAGGGTGTAGCGTGTAGCGTGTAGCGTGTTGGTTGTAGGGTGTAGAGTGTAGGGTGTAGCGTGTAGGGTGTAGCGTGTAGCGTGTAGCGTGTGGAGTGTAGCGTCTAGCGTGTAGCGTATAGTGTGTAGCGTGTAGCGTGTAGATTGTAGCGTGTAGGGTGTAGGGTGTAGGGTGTACCGTGTAGGGTGTAGCGTGTAGCGTGTAGCGTGTAGAGTGTAGCATGTAGGGTGTAGCAAGTAGCGTGTATTGTGTAGGGTGTAGAGTGTAGCATGTAGCGTGTAGAGTGTAGGGTGTAGCGTGTAGGGTGTAGATCTATGGATCCTGATTCTTTGTATTTCCACAAGGCGTCTGTATGCATACATTTATCCAAATAACTAGGATTTTGTAGTACTGCAGCATATCTATTTCCCTGATCAGCTTTCTATAGGGGTCTGCTTTCATTTGCTTACCAACTGTGCGCACGCATGCTGTGTTGAACAAAATAGGATCCATGATGTATTTCTTCCAGATACTAGGCTGGAGTATATGTTTCCTGTCATAGTACTCAGGGGGTCACAGTTGGCAGTAAACAATAGGCTTCTTATATGTAGATTTGACTAAGATTGGTGTACCCGCATACCTAGCAATTTTTTCTCTCTGGTTATTTCTCCTGTCTCACATATGCTGTAAAGTATTAGCTTCCTTCATTCCCTCGGGTAAAATTACTTATGGCCTATTCAGCCATACTAGTGTTTTAAATGTTTTTTTATTTTTTTTTTGCCTGGTTCTGTTTGTGGATTACTATTTTTGTACAATAAAATTGACTATTTAACGTGGATCCCATTGGTTTGCATATCCTTTTCTTTTTGTGTTTAGTGTGTAGTGTGTAGCTTAACCCTACACGCTACACGCTACACGCTACACTCTACACCCTACACGCTACACCCTACACTCTACACCGTACACTCTACACGCTACACGCTACACTCTACACCCTACACCCTACACGCTACACGCTACACTCTACACCCTACACGCTACACGCTACACGCTACAATCTACACCCTACACGCTACACCCTACACCCTACTCCCTACACTCTACACGCTACACGCTACACCCTACACCCTACACTGTACACCCTACACCCTACATGCTACACTCTACACTCTGCTCCCTACTCTACACGCTACACTCTATACCCTACACTCTACACGCTACGCGCTACACGCTACACACTACACGCTACACCCTACACACTACACTTTACACTCTACACGCTACACTCCACACTCTACACACTACACTCTACACCCTACACCCTACACCCTACTCTACATGCTACACGCTACACGCTACATGCTACACCCTACACGCTTCACCCTACACCCTACACGCTACACGCTACACGCTACACTCTACACCCTACACTCTACACCCTACACGCTACACGCTACACGCTACACTCTACACGCTAAACGCTACAGCTTATACCCTACACTCTACACCGTACACCCTACACGCTACACTCTACACCCTACACGCTACACGCTACACCCTACACGCTAAACGCTACAGCTTATACCCTACACTCTACACCGTACACCCTACACGCTACACTCTACACCCTACATGCTACACCCTACACCCTACACCCTACATGCTACACCCTACACTCTACACCCTACACCCTACACACTACACGCTACACCCTACACCCTGCACGCTACACTCTACACGCTACACGCTACACTCTACACCCTACACGCAACACCCTACACCCTACACCCTACAAACTACACGCTACACCCTACACCCTACACCCGACACGCTACACCCTACACGCTACTCTACACGCTACACTCTACACCCTACACGCTACACTCTACACCCTACACTCTACACGCTACATGCTACACTCTACATTCTACACAATACACTCTACACGCTACACTCTACACCCTACACGCTACACTCTACACTCTACACCCTACTCTCTACACGCTACACGCTACACTCTATACCCTACACTCTACACGCTACACCCTACACCCTACACTCTACATTCTACACCCTACACCCTACACCCTACACTCTACATGCTACACGCTACACGAAACATGCTACACGCTACACCCTACACGCTACACTCTACACTCTACACCCTACACGCTACACCCTACACTCTACACCCTACACGCTACACCCTACAATCTACACGCTACACGCTACACTCTACACGCTACACGCTACACGCTACACTCTACACTCTACACCCTACACCCTTCATGCTACACGCTACACTCTACACGCTACACTCTGCATTCTACACGCTACACCCTACACCCTGCACGCTACACTCTGCACGCTACACGCTACACTCTACACCATACACGCTACACCCTACACTCTACACCCTACACCCTACACGCTATACCCGACACCCTACACCCTACATGCTTCACCCTACACGCTACACTCTACACTCTACACCCTACACCCTACACGCTACATGCTACAACCTACACGCTACACTCTACACCCTACACTCTACACGCTACACACTACACGCTACACCCTACACGCTACACGCTACACCCTACACGCTACACGTTACACTCTACACCCTACACCCTACACGCTACACGCTACACCCTACACGCTACACGTTACACTCTACACCCTACACGCTACACTCTACACCCTGCACCCTACACGCTACACGCTACACCCTACATGCTACACCCTACACCCTACACGCTATACCCGACACCCTACACCCTGCATGCTTCACACTACACGCTACACTCTACACGCTACACTCTACACCATACATGCTACACCCTACACTCTACACTATACACCCTACACCCTACACGCTACATGCTACACCCTACACGCTACACTCTACACCCTACACCCTACACGCTACACACTACACGCTACACGCTACACCCTACACACTACACGTTACACTCTACACCCTACACTCTGCACTCTACACCCTACACCCTACACGCTACACGCTACAATCTACACCCTACACGCTACACGCTACACCCTACACCCTACACGCTACAATCTACACGCTACTCGCTACACCCTATACGCTAGACGCTACACTCTACACGCTACACGATACACGCTACACCCTACACACTACACCCTACACTCTACACCCTACACCCTACACGCTACACGCTACACGCTACACCCTACACGCTACACCCTACACGCAACACGCTACACTCTACACCCTACACGCTACACTCTGCACGCTACACGCTACACCCTACACGCTATACTCTGCACGCTACACGCTACACTCTACACCATACACGCTACACCCTACACTCTACACCCTACACCCTACACGCTATACCCGACACCCTACACCCTACATGCTTCACCCCACACGCTACACTCTACACTCTACACCCTACACCCTACACGCTACATGCTACACCCTACACGCTACACTCTACACCCTACACTCTACACGCTACACACTACACGCTACACGCTACACCCTACACGCTACACGCTACACCCTACACGCTACACGTTACACTCTACACCCTACACCCTACACGCTACACGCTACACCCTACACGCTACACGTTACACTCTACATCCTACACGCTACACTCTACACCCTGCACCCTACACGCTACAATCTACACTCTACACCCTACACCCTACACGCTATACCCGACACCCTACACCCTACATGCTTCACCCCACACGCTACACTCTACACTCTACACCCTACACCCTACACGCTACATGCTACACCCTACACGCTACACTCTACACCCTACACTCTACACGCTACACACTACACGCTACACGCTACACCCTACACGCTACACGCTACACCCTACACGCTACACGTTACACTCTACACCCTACACCCTACACGCTACACGCTACACCCTACACGCTACACGTTACACTCTACACCAAACACGCTACACTCTACACCCTGCACCCTACACGCTACAATCTACACCCTACACCCTACACGCTACACGCTACACCCTTCACCCTACACTCTACACCCTACACCCTACACGCTACACGCTACACCCTACACGCTACACGTTACACTCTACACCCTACACGCTACACTCTACACCCTGCACCCTACACGCTACAATCTACACCCTACACCCTACACGCTACACGCTACACGCTACACCCTTCACCCTACACGCTACACTCTACACCCTACACGCTACACGCTACACCCTACACGCTAAACGCTACAGCTTATACCCTACACTCTACACCGTACACCCTACACGCTACACTCTACACCCTACATGCTACACCCTACACCCTACATGCTACACCCTACACTCTACACCCTACACCCTACACACTACACGCTACACCCTACACCCTACACGCTACACTCTACACGCTACACGCTACACTCTACACCCTACACGCAACACCCTACACCCTACAAACTACACGCTACACCCTACACCCTACACCCGACACGCTACACCCTACACGCTACACTCTACACCCTACACGCTACACTCTACACCCTACACTCTACACGCTACATGCTACACTCTACATTCTACACAATACACTCTACACGCTACACTCTACACCCTACACGCTACACTCTACACTCTACACCCTACTCTCTACACGCTACACGCTACACTCTATACCCTACACTCTACACGCTACACCCTACACCCTACACTCTACATGCTACACGCTACACGATACATGCTACACGCTACACCCTACACGCTACACGCTACACCCTACAGCCTACACCCTACACGCTACACGCTACACTCTACACCCTACACGCTACACCCTACACACTACACGCTACACGCTACACTCTACACTCTACACCCTACACGCTACACCCTACACTCTACACCCTACACGCTACACCCTACACTCTACACGCTACACGCTACACTCTACACGCTACACGCTACACTCTACACTCTACACCCTACACCCTACACGCTACACGCTATACTCTACACCCTACACGCTACACTCTACAAGCTACACGCTACACTCTACACTCTACACCCTACACGCAACACGCTACACTCTACACCCTACACGCTACACTCTGCATTCTACACGCTACACCCTGCACGCTACACTCTCCACGCTACACGCTACACTCTACACCATACACGCTACACCCTACACTCTACACCCTACACCCTACACGCTATACCCGACACCCTACACCCTACATGCTTCACCCTACACGCTACACTCTACACTCTACACCCTACACCCTACACGCTACATGCTACAACCTACACGCTACACTCTACACCCTACACTCTACACGCTACACACTACACGCTACACCATACACGCTACACCCTACACTCTACACCCTACACCCTACACGCTATACCCGACACCCTACACCCTACATGCTTCACCCTACACGCTACACTCTACACTCTACACCCTACACCCTACACGCTACAACCTACACGCTACACTCTACACCCTACACGCTACACTCTACACCCTAGACGCTACACTCTATACCCTACACTCTACATGCTACACCCTACACCCTACACCCTACACTCAACATGCTACACGCTACACGCTACATGCTACACGCTACACCCTACACGCTACACGCTACACACTACACGCTACACCCTACACCCTACACCCTACACGCTACACGCTACACTCTACACCCTACACGCTACACCCTACACCCTACACCCTACACGCTACACGCTACACTCTAAACCCTACACGCTACACCCTACACTCTACACCCTACACGCTACACCCTACACTCTACACCCTACACGCTATACGCTACACTCTACACCCTGCACGCTACACGCTACACCCTACACGATACACTCTACACCCTACACGCTACACCCTACACTCTACACCCTACACCCTACACGCTACACTCTAAACCCTACACTCTACATCCTACACCCTACACTCTACACCCTACACGCTACACTCTACACTCTACACCCTACACCCTACATGCTACACGCTACACGCTACACTCTACACCCGACACGCTACACGCTACACCCTACAAGCTAAACGCTACAAACTACACGCTACATATTACACTCTACACCCTAGCGTGTAGCGTGTAGGGTGTAGAGTGTAGCTTGTAGCATGTAGCGTGTAGGGTGTATGGTGTAGAGTGTAGCATGTAGCGTGTAGGGTGTAGAGTGTAGCGTGTAGGGTGTAGAGTGTAGCATGTAGCGTGTAGGGTGTAGGGTGTAGAGTGTAGGGTGTAGAGTGTAGCATGTAGGGTGTAGAGTGAAGGGTGTAGCGTGTAGAGTGTAGCGTGTAGCGTCTACGGTGTAGGGTGTAGAGTGTAGGGTGTAGCGTGTAGCGTGTAGCTTGTAGGGTGTAGAGTGTAGCGTGTAGCGTGTAGGCTGTAGCGTGTAGGGTGTAGCATGTATCGTGTAGGGTGTAGAGTGTAGCATGTAGCGTGTAGAGTGTAGGGTGTAGCGTGTAGCGTGTGTAGGGTGTAGGGTGTAGAGTGTAGCGTGTAGCGTGTAGGGTGTAGGGTGTAGAGTGTAGCGTGTAGGGTGTAGCGTGTAGGGTTTAGGGTGTAGGGTGTAGAGTGTAGGGTGTTGCGTGTAGGGTGTAGAGTGTAGCGTGTAGGGTGTAGCGTGTAGAGTGTAGCGTGTAGCGTGTAGGGTGGAGAGTGTAGAGTGTAGGGTGTAGCGTGTAGGGTATAGAGTGTAGCGTGTAGAGAGTAGGGAGCAGAGTGTAGAGTGTAGCGTGTAGGGTGTAGGGTGTACAGTGTAGCGTGTAGGGTGTGGAGTGTAGCGTGTAGCGTGTAGGGTGTAGCGTGTAGCGAGTAGGGTGTAGCGTGTAGCGTGCAGGTGTAGAGTGTAGCGTATAGCGTGTAGGGTGTAGGGTGTAGAGTGTAGGGTGTAGCGTGTAGAGTGTAGCGTGTAGCGTGTAGGGTGTAGGGTGTACAGTGTAGGGTGTAGGGTGTAGCGTGTAGAGTGTAGTGTGTGGCGTGCAGGGCGTAGGGTGTAGCGTGTAGGGTGTAGGGTGTAGAGTGTAGGGTGTAGCATGTAGGGTGTAGCGTGTAGGGTGTAGAGTGTAGCATGTAGGGTGTACGGTGTAGAGTGTAGGGTATAAGCTGTAGCGTTTAGCGTGTAGAGTGTAGCGTGTAGCGTGTAGGGTGTAGGGTGTAGAGTGTAGCGTGTAGGGTGTAGAGTGTAGAGTGTAGAGAGTAGGGTGTAGGGTGTAGAGTGTAGGGTGTAGGGTGTAGAGTGTAACGTGTAGCGTGTAGGGTGTAGCTTGTAGGGTGTAGAGTGTAGGGTGTAGCGTGTAGGGTGTAGCGTGTAGCGTGTAGCGTGTAGGGTGTATGGTGTAGAGTGTAGGGTGTAGCGTGTAGCGTGTAGCGTGTAGCGTGTAGGTTGTAGGGTGTAGAGTGTAGGGTGTAGCGTGTAGGGTGTAGCGTGTAGCGTGTAGAGTGTAGCGTCTAGCGTGTAGGGTATAGTGTGTAGCGTGTAGATTGTAGCGTGTAGGGTGTAGGGTGTAGGGTGTACCGTGTAGGGTGTAGCGTGTAGCGTGTAGCGTGTAGAGTGTAGCATGTAGGGTGTAGCAAGTAGCGTGTATTGTGTAGGGTGTAGAGTGTAGCATGTAGCGTGTAGAGGGTAGGGTGTAGCGTGTAGGGTGTAGAGTGTAGCGGGTAGAGTGAAGAGTGTCGCGTGTAGCGTGTAGGGTGTCACTTTTTCCTCTGATGAAGACGCTTGAGTAGCGTCGATACGCGTGGGGTAAAGGGCTTCCTTTGTTTTTTTCCCGAGGGACAGGACTTGGGTAACTTATCTTTACAACTGCTATGGAATTACACCTATTTACTTCATGCATGGCCTGGCATTTTTCCAAGCCTTAGGACAATGGATCCTGATTCTTTGTATTTCCACAAGGCGTCTGTATGCATACATTTATCCAAATAACTAGGATTTTGTAGTACTGCAGCATATCTATTTCCCTGATTACCTTTCTATAGGGGTCTGCTTTCATTTGCTTACCAACTGTGCGCACGCATGCTGTGTTGAACAAAATAGGATCCATGATGTATTTCTTCCAGATACTAGGCTGGAGTATATGTTTCCTGTCATAGTACTCAGGGGGTCACAGTTGGCAGTAAACAATAGGCTTCTTATATGTAGATTTGACTAAGATTGGTGTACCCGCATACCTAGCAATTTTTTCTCTCTGGTTATTTCTCCTGTCTCACATATGCTGTAAAGTATTAGCTTCCTTCATTCCCTCGGGTAAAATTACTTATGGCCTATTCAGCCATACTAGTGTTTTAAATGTTTTTAAATGTATGTTTTGCCTGGTTCTGTTTGTGGATTACTATTTTTGTACAATAAAATTGACTAAACGTGGATCCCATTGGTTTGCATATCCTTTTCTTTTTGTGTTTAGTGTGTAGTGTGTAGCTTAACCCTACACGCTACACGCTACACGCTACACTCTACACCCTACACGCTACACCCTACACTCTACACCGTACACTCTACACGCTACACGCTACACTCTACACCCTACACCCTACACGCTACACGCTACACTCTACACCCTACACGCTACACCCTACACTCTACACGCTACACGCTACACGCTACACCCTACACTCTACACGCTACACGCTACACTCTACACGCTACACGCTACATGCTACACTCTACACTCTACACCCTACACGCTACACGCTATACTCTACACCCTACACGCTACACTCTACACGCTACACGCTACACACTACACGCTACACGCTACACCCTACACGCTACACGCTACACCCTACACGCTACACGTTACACTCTACACCCTACACCCTACACGCTACACCCTACACGCTACACGTTACACTCTACACCCTACACGCTACACTCTACACCCTGCACCCTACACGCTACAATCTACACCCTACACGCTACACGCTACACTCTACACCCTACACGCTACACCCTACATTCTACACCGTACACTCTACACGCTACACGCTACACTCTACACCCTACACCCTAAACGCTACGCGCTACACTCTACACCCTACACGCTACACTCTACACTCTACATGCTACACGCTACACTCTACACTCTACACGCTACACGCTACACCCTACACCCTACACGCTACACGCTACACTCTACAACCTACACGCTACACGCTACACTCTACACGCAACACGCTACACTCTACACCCTACACTCTACACGCTACACGCTACACTCTACACCCTACACTCTACACGCTACACGCTACACTGTACACCCTACATGCAACACGCTACACGCTACACCCTACACGCTACACGTTACACTCTACACCCTACACGCTACACTCTACACCCTGCACCCTACACGCTACAATCTACACCCTACACCCTACACGCTACACGCTACACTGTACACCCTACATGCAACACGCTACACTCTACACCCTACACGCTACACTCTACACGCTACACGCTACATGCTACACTCTACACTCTACACCATACACCCTACACGCTACACACTATACTCTACACCCTACACGCTACACTCTACACGCTACACGCTACACTCTACACGCTACACTCTACACCCTACACGCAACACGCTACACTCTACACCCTACACCCTACACGCTACACACTACACGCTACACGCTACACCCTACACGCTACACGCTACACCCTACACGCTACACGTTACACTCTACACCCTACACCCTACACACTACACCCTACACGCTACACGTTACACTCTACACCCTGCTCCCTACACGCTACACGCTACACCCTACACGCTACACCCTACACACTACACGTTACACTCTACACCCTACACTCTACACCCTACACTCTACACGCTACACTCTACACCCTACACTCTGCACTCTACACCCTACACCCTACACGCTACACTCTACACCCTACGCCCTACACGCTACACACTACACGCTACACGCTACACCCTACACGCTACACGCTACACCCTACACGCTACACGTTACACTCTACACCCTGCACCCTACACGCTACACGCTACACCCTACACGCTACACGCTACACCCTACACACTACACGTTACACTCTACACCCTACACTCTACACCCTACACTCTACACGCTACACTCTACACCCTACACTCTGCACTCTACACCCTACACCCTACACACTACACGCTACACTCTACACCCTACACGCTACATGCTACACCCTACACCCTACACCCTACACGCTACAATCTACACGCTACACGCTACACCCTATACGCTAGACGCTACACTCTACACGCTACACGATACACGCTACACCCTACACGCTGCACCCTACACTCTACACCCTACACCCTACACGCTACACGCTGCACGCTACACCCTACACGCTACACCCTACACTCTACACCCTACACCCTACACGCTACACGCTACACGCTACACCCTACACGCTACACGTTACACTCTACACCCTACACCCTACTCTCTACACGCTATATTCTACACCCTACACGCTACACGCTACACCCTACACGCTACACGTTACACTCTACACCCTACACCCTACTCTCTACACGCTATATTCTACACCCTACACGCTACACTCTACACCCTACACGCTACACGCTACACTCTACACCCTAGACGCTACACTCTATACCCTACACTCTACACGCTACACCCTACACCCTACACTCTACATGCTACACCCTACACCCTACACTCTACATGCTACACGCTACACGCTACATGCTACACGCTACACCCTACACGCTACACGCTACACACTACATGCTACACCCTACACCCTACACCCTACACGCTACACGCTACACTCTACACCCTACACGCTACATCCTACACCCTACACCCTACACGCTACACGCTACACTCTACACCCTACACGCTACACCCTACACTCAACACCCTACACGCTACACCCTACACTCTACACCCTACACGCTATACGCTACACTCTACACCCTGCACGCTACACGCTACACCCTACACGCTACACTCTACACCCTACACGCTACACCCTACACCCTACACGCTACACGCTACACGCTACACTCTACACCCTACACGCTACACCCTACACTCCACACCCTACACCCTACATGCTACACGCTACACCCTACACGCTACACATTACACTCTAAACCCTACACTCTACATCCTACACCCTACACTCTACACCCTACACGCTACACTCTACACTCTACACCCTACACCCTACATGCTACACGCTACACGCTACACTCTACACCCTACACGCTACACGCTACACCCTACAAGCTAAACGCTACAAACTACACGCTACATATTACACTCTACACCCTAGCGTGTAGCGTGCAGGTTGTAGAGTGTAGCGTGTAGCATGTAGCGTGTAGGGTGTATGGTGTAGAGTGTAGCATGTAGCGTGTAGGGTGTAGAGTGTAGCGTGTAGGGTGTAGAGTGTAGCATGTAGCGTGTAGGGTGTAGAGTGTAGAGTGTAGCATGTAGCGTGTAGATTGTAGGGTGTACCGTGTAGGGTGTAGAGTGTAGCATGTAGGGTGTAGGGTGTAGAGTGAAGGGTGTAGCGTGTAGAGTGTAGCGTGTAGCGTGTACGGTGTAGGGTGTAGAGTGTAGGGTGTAGCGTGTAGCGTGTAGCTTGTAGGGTGTAGAGTGTAGCGTGTAGCGTGTAGGCTGTAGCGTGTAGGGTGTAGCATGTATCGTGTAGGGTGTAGAGTGTAGCATGTAGCGTGTAGAGTGTAGGGTGTAGCGTGTAGCGTGTGTAGGGTGTAGGGTGTAGAGTGTAGCGTGTAGCGTGTAGGGTGTAGACTGTATGGTGTAGGGTGTAGAGTGTAGCGTGTAGGGTGTAGCGTGTAGGGTTTAGGGTGTAGGGTGTAGAGTGTAGGGTGTTGCGAGTAGGGTGTAGAGTGTAGCGTGTAGGGTGTAGCGTGTAGAGTGTAGCGTGTAGCGTGTAGGGTGGAGAGTGTAGAGTGTAGGGTGTAGCGTGTAGGGTGTAGAGTGTAGCGTGTAGGGTGTAGAGTGTAGCGTGTAGCGTGCAGGGTGTAGAGTGTAGCGTATAGCGTGTAGGGTGTAGGATGTAGAGTGTAGCGTGTAGGGTGTAGAGTGTAGCGTGTAGAGTGTAGCATGCAGCATGTAGGGTGTAGAGTGTAGAGTGTAGCGTGTAGGGTGAAGCATGTAGGGTGTAGGGTGTCAGGTATAGCGTGTAGGGTGTAGGGTGTAGAGTGTAGGGTGTAGCGTGTATGGTGTAGAGTGTAGCGTGTAGCGTGTAGAGTGTAGCGTGTAGGGTGTAGGGTGTAGCGTGTAGCGTGCAGAGTGTAGCGTGTAGGGTGTAGAGTGTAGCGTGTTGCGTGTAGGGTGTAGAGTGTAGCGTGTAGCGTGTAGAGTGTAGAGTGTAGCGTGTAGCGTGTAGAGTGTAGGGGGTAGGGTGTAGAGTGTAGCGAGTAGCGTGTAGGGTGTAGGGTAAAGAGTGTAGGGTGTAGCGTGTAGGGTGTAGAGTGTAGCGTGTAGGGTGTAGGGTGTAGGGTGTAGTGTGTAGCGTGTAGGGTGTAGCGTGTAGCAAGTAGCGTGTAGCGTGTAGCATGTAGACTGTAGCGTGTAGGGTGTAGAGTGTAGCGTGTAGGGTGTAGCGTGTAGCGTGTAGCGTGCAGGGTGTAGAGTGTAGCGTATAGCGTGTAGGGTGTAGAGTGTAGGGTGTAGCATGTAGCGTGTAGAGTGTAGCGTGTAGGGTGTAGGGTGTACAGTGTAGGGTGTAGCGTGTAGCATGTAGGGTGTAGCGTGTACCATGTAGCGTATAGAGTGCAGCGTGTAGGGTGTAGAGTGTAGCGTGTAGTGTGTAGCGTGTAGGGTGTAGGGTGTAGCGTGTAGGGTGTAGAGTGTAGCGTGTAGGGTGTAGAGTGTAACATATAGCGTGTAGGGTGTAGGGCGTAGTGTGTAGCGTGTACCGTGTAGCGTGTAGAGTGTAGTGTGTAGGGTGTAGAGTGTAGCGTGTAGGGTGTAGAGTGTAGCGTGTAGCGTGTAGCGTGTAGAGTGTAGCGTGCAGGGTGTAGCGTGTAGAGAGTAGTGTGTGGCGTGCAGGGCGTAGGGTGTAGCGTGTAGGGTGTAGAGTGTAGGGTGTAGCATGTAGGGTGTAGGGTGTAGGGTGTAGCGTGTAGGGTGTAGAGTGTAGCGTGTAGGGTGTACGGTGTAGAGTGTAGGGTATAAGCTGTAGCGTTTAGCGTGTAGAGTGTAGCGTGTAGCGTGTAGCGTGTAGGGTGTAGAGTGTAGGGTGTAGAGTGTAGCGTGTAGCGTGTAGGGTGTAGCGTGTAGGGTGTAGCATGTAGCGTGTAGCGTGTAGCATGTAGAGTAGGGTGTAGGGTGTAGGGTGTAGAGTGTAGTGTGTAGAGTGTAGAGTGTAGCGTGTAGAGTGTAAAGTGTAGCGTGTAGGGTGTAGCGTGTAGTGTGTAGCGTGTAGCGCGTAGCGTGTAGAGTGTAGGGTATAGAGTGTAGCGTGTAGAGAGTAGGGAGCAGAGTGTAGAGTGTAGCGTGCAGGGTGTAGGGTGTACAGTGTAGGGTGTAGGGTGTAGCGTGTAGCGTGTAGAGTGTAGCATGTAGCGTGTAGATTGTAGGGTGTACCGTGTAGGGTGTAGAGTGTAGCATGTAGGGTGTAGGGTGTAGAGTGAAGGGTGTAGCGTGTAGAGTGTAGCGTGTAGCGTGTACGGTGTAGGGTGTAGAGTGTAGGGTGTAGCGTGTAGCGTGTAGCTTGTAGGGTGTAGAGTGTAGCGTGTAGGCTGTAGCGTGTAGGGTGTAGCATGTATCGTGTAGGGTGTAGAGTGTAGCATGTAGCGTGTAGAGTGTAGGGTGTAGCGTGTAGCGTGTGTAGGCTGTAGGGTGTAGAGTGTAGCGTGTAGCGTGTAGGGTGTAGAGTGTAGGGTGTAGAGTGTAGCGTGTAGGGTGTAGCGTGTAGGGTTTAGGGTGTAGGGTGTAGAGTGTAGGGTGTTGCGTGTAGGGTGTAGAGTGTAGCGTGTAGGGTGTAGCGTGTAGAGTGTAGCGTGTAGCGTGTAGGGTGGAGAGTGTAGGGTGTAGCGTGTAGGGTGTAGAGTGTAGCGTGTAGAGTGTAGCGTGTAGCGTGCAGGGTGTAGAGTGTAGCGTATAGCGTGTAGGGTGTAGGATGTAGAGTGTAGCGTGTAGGGTGTAGAGTGTAGCGTGTAGAGTGTAGCATGCAGCGTGTAGGGTGTAGAGTGTAGAGTGTAGCGTGTAGGGTGAAGCATGTAGGGTGTAGGGTGTCGGGTATAGCGTGTAGGGTGTAGGGTGTAGAGTGTAGGGTGTAGCGTGTATGGTGTAGAGTGTAGCGTGTAGCGTGTAGAGTGTAGCGTGTAGGGTGTAGGGTGTAGCGTGTAGCGTGCAGAGTGTAGCGTGTAGGGTGAAGAGTGTAGCGTGTTGCGTGTAGGGTGTAGAGTGTAGCGTGTAGCGTGTAGAGTGTAGAGTGTAGCGTGTAGCGTGTAGAGTGTAGCGGGTAGGGTGTAGAGTGTAGCGAGTAGCGTGTAGGGTGTAGGGTGTAGAGTGTAGGGTGTAGCGTGTAGGGTGTAGAGTGTAGCGTGTAGGGTGTAGGGTGTAGGGTGTAGAGTGTAGCGTGTAGGGTGTAGCGTGTAGCATGTAGCGTGTAGCGTGTAGCATGTAGAGTGTAGCGTGTAGGGTGTAGAGTGTAGCGTGTAGGGTGTAGCGTGTAGCGTGTAGCGTGCAGGGTGTAGAGTGTAGCGTATAGCGTGTAGGGTGTAGAGTGTAGGGTGTAGCATGTAGCGTGTAGACTGTAGCGTGTAGGGTGTAGGGTGTCCAGTGTAGGGTGTAGCGTGTAGCATGTAGGGTGTAGGGTGTAGCGTGTAGCGTGTACCGTGTAGCGTATAGAGTGCAGCGTGTAGGGTGTAGAGTGTAGCGTGTAGTGTGTACCGTGTAGCGTGTAGAGTGTAGTGTGTAGGGTGTAGAGTGTAGCGTGTAGGGTGTAGAGTGTAGCGTGTAGCGTGTAGCGTGTAGAGTGTAGCGTGTAGGGTGTAGCGTGTAGAGTGTAGTGTGTGGCGTGCAGGGCGTAGGGTGTAGCGTGTAGGGTGTAGGGTGTAGAGTGTAGGGTGTAGCATGTAGGGTGTAGGGTGTAGCGTGTAGGGTGTAGAGTGTAGCGTGTAGGGTGTACGGTGTAGAGTGTAGGGTATAAGCTGTAGCGTTTAGCGTGTAGAGTGTAGCGTGTAGCGTGTAGAGTGTAGGGTGTAGAGTGTAGGGTGTAGAGTGTAGCGTGTAGCGTGTAGCGTGTAGGGTGTAGGGTGAAGCGTGTAGGGTGTAGCATGTAGCGTGTAGCGTGTAGCATGTAGAGTAGGGTGTAGGGTGTAGGGTGTAGAGTGTAGTGTGTAGAGTGTGGAGTGTAGCGTGTAGAGTGTAAAGTGTAGCGTGTAGGGTGTAGCGTGTAGTGTGTAGCGTGTAGCGCGTAGCGTGTAGAGTGTAGGGTATAGAGGGTAGCGTGTAGAGAGTAGGGAGCAGAGTGTAGAGTGTAGCATGTAGGGTGTAGGGTGTACAGTGTAGGGTGTAGGGTGTAGCGTGTAGCGTGTAGAGTCTAGGGAGTAGGGTGTAGGGTGTAGCGTGTAGGGTGTGGAGTGTAGCGTGTAGCGTGTAGGGTGTAGCGTGTAGCGTGTAGGGTGTAGCGTGTATCATGTACCGTGTAGCGTGTAGCATGTAGAGTAGGGTGTAGGGTGTAGAGTGTAGCGTGTAGCGTGTAGTGTGTAGCGTGTAGAGTGTAAAGTGTAGCGTGTAGTGTGTAGTGTGTAGCGTGTAGCGCGTAGCGTGTAGAGTGTAGGGTATAGAGTGTAGCGTGTAGAGAGTAGGGAGTAGAGTGTAGAGTGTAGCGTGTAGGGTGTAGAGTGTAGCGAGTAGCGTGTAGTGTGTAGGGTGTAGGGTGTAGAGTGTAGGGTGTAGCGTGTAGGGTGTAGAGTGTAGCGTGTAGGGTGTAGCGTGTAGCGTGCAGGGTGTAGAGTGTAGCGTATAGCGTGTAGGGTGTAGGGTGTAGAGTGTAGGGTGTAGCGTGTAGAGTGTAGCGTGTAGCGTGTAGGGTGTAGGGTGTACAGTGTAGGGTGTAGGGTGTAGCGTGTAGAGTTTAGTGTGTGGTGTGCAGGGCATAGGGTGTAGCGTGTAGGGTGTAGGGTGTAGAGTGTAGGGTGTAGAGTGTAGCGTGTAGCGTGTAGCGTGTAGGGTGTAGGGTGAAGCGTGTAGGGTGTAGCATGTAGCGTGTAGCGTGTAGCATGTAGAGTAGGGTGTAGGGTGTAGGGTGTAGAGTGTAGTGTGTAGAGTGTGGAGTGTAGCGTGTAGAGTGTAAAGTGTAGCGTGTAGGGTGTAGCGTGTAGTGTGTAGCGTGTAGCGCATAGCGTGTAGAGTGTAGGGTATAGAGGGTAGCGTGTAGAGTGTAGGGAGCAGAGTGTAGAGTGTAGCATGTAGGGTGTAGGGTGTACAGTGTAGGGTGTAGGGTGTAGCGTGTAGCGTGTAGAGTCTAGGGAGTAGGGTGTAGGGTGTAGCGTGTAGGGTGTGGAGTGTAGCGTGTAGCGTGTAGGGTGTAGCGTGTAGCGTGTAGGGTGTAGCGTGTATCATGTACCGTGTAGCGTGTAGCATGTAGAGTAGGGTGTAGGGTGTAGAGTGTAGCGTGTAGCGTGTAGTGTGTAGCGTGTAGAGTGTAAAGTGTAGCGTGTAGTGTGTAGTGTGTAGCGTGTAGCGCGTAGCGTGTAGAGTGTAGGGTATAGAGTGTAGCGTGTAGAGAGTAGGGAGTAGAGTGTAGAGTGTAGCGTGTAGGGTGTAGGGTGTAGCGTGTAGCGTGCAGAGTGTAGCGTGTAGGGTGTAGAGTGTAACGTGTTGCGTGTAGGGTGTAGAGTGTAGCGTGTAGCATGTAGAGTGTAGAGTGTAGCGTGTAGCGTGTAGAGTGTAGCGGGTAGGGTGTAGAGTGTAGCGAGTAGCGTGTAGGGTGTAGGGTGTAGAGTGTAGGGTGTAGCGTCTAGGGTGTAGAGTGTGGCGTGTAGGGTGTAGGGTGTAGCGTGTAGGGTGTAGGGTGTAGAGTGTAGCGTGTAGGGTGTAGCGTGTAGCGTGTAGAGTGTAGCGTGTAGGGTGTAGAGTGTAGCGTGTAGGGTGTAGCGTGTAGCGTGTAGCATGTAGAGTGTAGCGTGTAGGGTGTAGAGTGTAGCGTGTAGAGTGTAGCGTGTAGGGTGTAGGGTGTAGCGTGTAGCGTTTACCGTGTAGCGTATAGAGTGCAGCGTGTAGGGTGTAGAGTGTAGCGTGTAGTGTGTAGCGTGTAGGGTGTAGGGTGTAGAGTGTAGGGTGTAGAGTGTAGCGTGTAGGGTGTAGAGTGTAACATGTAGCGTGTAGGGTGTAGGGCGTAGCGTGTAGCGTGTACCGTGTAGCGTGTAGAGTGTAATGTGTAGGGTGTAGAGTGTAGCGTGTAGGGTGTAGAGTGTAGCGTGTAGCGTGTAGCGTGTAGAGTGTAGCGTGTAGGGTGTAGCGTGTAGAGTGTAGTGTGTGGCGTGCAGGGCATAGGGTGTAGCGTGTAGCGTGTAGGGTGTAGGGTGTAGAGTGTAGGGTGTAGCATGTAGGGTGTAGGGTGTAGGGTGTAGCGTGTAGCGTGTAGAGTGTAGCGTGTAGGGTGTACGGTGTAGAGAGTATGGTATAAGCTGTAGCGTTTAGCGTGTAGAGTGTAGCGTGTAGCGTGTAGCGTGTAGCGTGTAGCGTGTAGGGTGTAGAGTGTAGGATGTGGAGTGTAGCGTGTAGGGTGTAGGGTGTAGCGTGTAGGGTGTAGCATGTAGCGTGTAGCATGTAGAGTAGGGTGTAGGGTGTAGAGTGTAGCGTGTAGAGTGTAAAGTGTAGCGTGTAGGGTGTAGCGTGTAGTGTGTAGCGTGTAGCGCGTAGCGTGTAGAGTGTAGGGTATAGAGTGTAGCGTGTAGAGAGTAGGGAGCAGAGTGTAGAGTGTAGCGTGCAGAGTGTAGGGTGTACAGTGTAGGGTGTAGGGTGTAGCGTGTAGCATGTAGAGTGTAGGGAGTAGGGTGTAGGGTGTAGCGTGTAGGGTGTAGAGTGTAGCGTGTAGCATGTAGCGTGTAGGGTGTAGCGTGTAGGGTGTAGCGTGTATCATGTACCGTGTAGCGTGTAGCATGTAGAGTAGGGTGTAGGGTGTAGAGTGTAGCGTGTAGGGTGTAGAGTGTAGGGTGTAGCATGTAGGGTGTAGGGTGTAGGGTGTAGCGTGTAGGGTGTAGAGTGTAGCGTGTAGGGTGTACGGTGTAGAGTGTAGGGTATAAGCTGTAGCGTTTAGCGTGTAGAGTGTAGCGTGTAGCGTGTAGCGTGTAGCGTGTAGGGTGTAGAGTGTAGGGTGTGGAGTGTAGCGTGTAGGGTGTAGGGTGTAGCGTGTAGGGTGTAGCATGTAGCGTGTAGCATGTAGAGTAGGGTGTAGGGTGTAGAGTGTAGCGTGTAGAGTGTAAAGTGTAGCGTGTAGAGTGTAGGGTATAGAGTGTAGCGTGTAGAGAGTAGGGAGCAGAGTGTAGAGTGTAGCGTGTAGGGTGTAGGGTGTACAGTGTAGGGTGTAGGGTGTAGCGTGTAGCGTGTAGAGTGTAGGGAGAAGGGTGTAGGGTGTAGCGTGTAGGGTGTGGAGTGTAGCGTGTAGCGTGTAGGGTGTAGCGTGTAGCGAGTAGGGTGTAGCGTGTATCATGTACCATGTAGCGTGTAGCATGTAGAGTAGGGTGTAGGGTGTAGAGTGTAGCGTGTAGCGTGTAGTGTGTAGCGTGTAGAGTGTAAAGTGTAGCGTGTAGTGTGTAGCGTGTAGCGCGTAGCGTGTAGAGTGTAGGGTATAGAGTGTAGCGTGTAGAGAGTAGGGAGTAGAGTGTAGAGTGTAGCGTGTAGGGTGTAGAGTGTAGCGAGTAGCGTGTAGTGTGTGTAGGGTGTAGGGTGTAGAGTGTAGGGTGTAGCGTGTAGGGTGTAGAGTGTAGCGTGTAGGGTGTAGCGTGTAGCATGTAGGGTGTACGGTGTAGAGTGTAGGGTATAAGCTGTAGCGTTTAGCGTGTAGAGTGTAGCGTGTAGCGTGTAGGGTGTAGGGTGTAGAGTGTAGCGTGTAGGGTGTAGAGTGTAGAGTGTAGAGAGTAGGGTGTAGGGTGTAGAGTGTAGGGTGTAGGGTGTAGAGTGTAACGTGTAGCGTGTAGGGTGTAGCGTGTAGGGTGTAGAGTGTAGGGTGTAGCGTGTAGGGTGTAGCGTGTAGCGTGTAGCGTGTAGGGTGTAGGGTGTAGAGTGTAGGGTGTAGCGTGTAGGGTGTAGCGTGTAGCGTGTAGCGTGTTGGTTGTAGGGTGTAGAGTGTAGGGTGTAGCGTGTAGGGTGTAGCGTGTAGCGTGTAGCGTGTGGAGTGTAGCGTCTAGCGTGTAGCGTATAGTGTGTAGCGTGTAGCGTGTAGATTGTAGCGTGTAGGGTGTAGGGTGTAGGGTGTACCGTGTAGGGTGTAGCGTGTAGCGTGTAGCGTGTAGAGTGTAGCATGTAGGGTGTAGCAAGTAGCGTGTATTGTGTAGGGTGTAGAGTGTAGCATGTAGCGTGTAGAGTGTAGGGTGTAGCGTGTAGGGTGTAGATCTATGGATCCTGATTCTTTGTATTTCCACAAGGCGTCTGTATGCATACATTTATCCAAATAACTAGGATTTTGTAGTACTGCAGCATATCTATTTCCCTGATCAGCTTTCTATAGGGGTCTGCTTTCATTTGCTTACCAACTGTGCGCACGCATGCTGTGTTGAACAAAATAGGATCCATGATGTATTTCTTCCAGATACTAGGCTGGAGTATATGTTTCCTGTCATAGTACTCAGGGGGTCACAGTTGGCAGTAAACAATAGGCTTCTTATATGTAGATTTGACTAAGATTGGTGTACCCGCATACCTAGCAATTTTTTCTCTCTGGTTATTTCTCCTGTCTCACATATGCTGTAAAGTATTAGCTTCCTTCATTCCCTCGGGTAAAATTACTTATGGCCTATTCAGCCATACTAGTGTTTTAAATGTTTTTTTATTTTTTTTTTGCCTGGTTCTGTTTGTGGATTACTATTTTTGTACAATAAAATTGACTATTTAACGTGGATCCCATTGGTTTGCATATCCTTTTCTTTTTGTGTTTAGTGTGTAGTGTGTAGCTTAACCCTACACGCTACACGCTACACGCTACACTCTACACCCTACACGCTACACCCTACACTCTACACCGTACACTCTACACGCTACACGCTACACTCTACACCCTACACCCTACACGCTACACGCTACACTCTACACCCTACACGCTACACGCTACACGCTACAATCTACACCCTACACGCTACACCCTACACCCTACTCCCTACACTCTACACGCTACACGCTACACCCTACACCCTACACTGTACACCCTACACCCTACATGCTACACTCTACACTCTGCTCCCTACTCTACACGCTACACTCTATACCCTACACTCTACACGCTACGCGCTACACGCTACACACTACACGCTACACCCTACACACTACACTTTACACTCTACACGCTACACTCCACACTCTACACACTACACTCTACACCCTACACCCTACACCCTACTCTACATGCTACACGCTACACGCTACATGCTACACCCTACACGCTTCACCCTACACCCTACACGCTACACGCTACACGCTACACTCTACACCCTACACTCTACACCCTACACGCTACACGCTACACGCTACACTCTACACGCTAAACGCTACAGCTTATACCCTACACTCTACACCGTACACCCTACACGCTACACTCTACACCCTACACGCTACACGCTACACCCTACACGCTAAACGCTACAGCTTATACCCTACACTCTACACCGTACACCCTACACGCTACACTCTACACCCTACATGCTACACCCTACACCCTACACCCTACATGCTACACCCTACACTCTACACCCTACACCCTACACACTACACGCTACACCCTACACCCTGCACGCTACACTCTACACGCTACACGCTACACTCTACACCCTACACGCAACACCCTACACCCTACACCCTACAAACTACACGCTACACCCTACACCCTACACCCGACACGCTACACCCTACACGCTACTCTACACGCTACACTCTACACCCTACACGCTACACTCTACACCCTACACTCTACACGCTACATGCTACACTCTACATTCTACACAATACACTCTACACGCTACACTCTACACCCTACACGCTACACTCTACACTCTACACCCTACTCTCTACACGCTACACGCTACACTCTATACCCTACACTCTACACGCTACACCCTACACCCTACACTCTACATTCTACACCCTACACCCTACACCCTACACTCTACATGCTACACGCTACACGAAACATGCTACACGCTACACCCTACACGCTACACTCTACACTCTACACCCTACACGCTACACCCTACACTCTACACCCTACACGCTACACCCTACAATCTACACGCTACACGCTACACTCTACACGCTACACGCTACACGCTACACTCTACACTCTACACCCTACACCCTTCATGCTACACGCTACACTCTACACGCTACACTCTGCATTCTACACGCTACACCCTACACCCTGCACGCTACACTCTGCACGCTACACGCTACACTCTACACCATACACGCTACACCCTACACTCTACACCCTACACCCTACACGCTATACCCGACACCCTACACCCTACATGCTTCACCCTACACGCTACACTCTACACTCTACACCCTACACCCTACACGCTACATGCTACAACCTACACGCTACACTCTACACCCTACACTCTACACGCTACACACTACACGCTACACCCTACACGCTACACGCTACACCCTACACGCTACACGTTACACTCTACACCCTACACCCTACACGCTACACGCTACACCCTACACGCTACACGTTACACTCTACACCCTACACGCTACACTCTACACCCTGCACCCTACACGCTACACGCTACACCCTACATGCTACACCCTACACCCTACACGCTATACCCGACACCCTACACCCTGCATGCTTCACACTACACGCTACACTCTACACGCTACACTCTACACCATACATGCTACACCCTACACTCTACACTATACACCCTACACCCTACACGCTACATGCTACACCCTACACGCTACACTCTACACCCTACACCCTACACGCTACACACTACACGCTACACGCTACACCCTACACACTACACGTTACACTCTACACCCTACACTCTGCACTCTACACCCTACACCCTACACGCTACACGCTACAATCTACACCCTACACGCTACACGCTACACCCTACACCCTACACGCTACAATCTACACGCTACTCGCTACACCCTATACGCTAGACGCTACACTCTACACGCTACACGATACACGCTACACCCTACACACTACACCCTACACTCTACACCCTACACCCTACACGCTACACGCTACACGCTACACCCTACACGCTACACCCTACACGCAACACGCTACACTCTACACCCTACACGCTACACTCTGCACGCTACACGCTACACCCTACACGCTATACTCTGCACGCTACACGCTACACTCTACACCATACACGCTACACCCTACACTCTACACCCTACACCCTACACGCTATACCCGACACCCTACACCCTACATGCTTCACCCCACACGCTACACTCTACACTCTACACCCTACACCCTACACGCTACATGCTACACCCTACACGCTACACTCTACACCCTACACTCTACACGCTACACACTACACGCTACACGCTACACCCTACACGCTACACGCTACACCCTACACGCTACACGTTACACTCTACACCCTACACCCTACACGCTACACGCTACACCCTACACGCTACACGTTACACTCTACATCCTACACGCTACACTCTACACCCTGCACCCTACACGCTACAATCTACACTCTACACCCTACACCCTACACGCTATACCCGACACCCTACACCCTACATGCTTCACCCCACACGCTACACTCTACACTCTACACCCTACACCCTACACGCTACATGCTACACCCTACACGCTACACTCTACACCCTACACTCTACACGCTACACACTACACGCTACACGCTACACCCTACACGCTACACGCTACACCCTACACGCTACACGTTACACTCTACACCCTACACCCTACACGCTACACGCTACACGCTACACCCTACACGCTACACGTTACACTCTACACCAAACACGCTACACTCTACACCCTGCACCCTACACGCTACAATCTACACCCTACACCCTACACGCTACACGCTACACCCTTCACCCTACACTCTACACCCTACACCCTACACGCTACACGCTACACCCTACACGCTACACGTTACACTCTACACCCTACACGCTACACTCTACACCCTGCACCCTACACGCTACAATCTACACCCTACACCCTACACGCTACACGCTACACGCTACACCCTTCACCCTACACGCTACACTCTACATCTTACACGCTACACGCTACACCCTACACGCTAAACGCTACAGCTTATACCCTACACTCTACACCGTACACCCTACACGCTACACTCTACACCCTACATGCTACACCCTACACCCTACATGCTACACCCTACACTCTACACCCTACACCCTACACACTACACGCTACACCCTACACCCTACACGCTACACTCTACACGCTACACGCTACACTCTACACCCTACACGCAACACCCTACACCCTACAAACTACACGCTACACCCTACACCCTACACCCGACACGCTACACCCTACACGCTACACTCTACACCCTACACGCTACACTCTACACCCTACACTCTACACGCTACATGCTACACTCTACATTCTACACAATACACTCTACACGCTACACTCTACACCCTACACGCTACACTCTACACTCTACACCCTACTCTCTACACGCTACACGCTACACTCTATACCCTACACTCTACACGCTACACCCTACACCCTACACTCTACATGCTACACGCTACACGATACATGCTACACGCTACACCCTACACGCTACACGCTACACCCTACAGCCTACACCCTACACGCTACACGCTACACTCTACACCCTACACGCTACACCCTACACACTACACGCTACACGCTACACTCTACACTCTACACCCTACACGCTACACCCTACACTCTACACCCTACACGCTACACCCTACACTCTACACGCTACACGCTACACTCTACACGCTACACGCTACACTCTACACTCTACACCCTACACCCTACACGCTACACGCTATACTCTACACCCTACACGCTACACTCTACAAGCTACACGCTACACTCTACACTCTACACCCTACACGCAACACGCTACACTCTACACCCTACACGCTACACTCTGCATTCTACACGCTACACCCTGCACGCTACACTCTCCACGCTACACGCTACACTCTACACCATACACGCTACACCCTACACTCTACACCCTACACCCTACACGCTATACCCGACACCCTACACCCTACATGCTTCACCCTACACGCTACACTCTACACTCTACACCCTACACCCTACACGCTACATGCTACAACCTACACGCTACACTCTACACCCTACACTCTACACGCTACACACTACACGCTACACCATACACGCTACACCCTACACTCTACACCCTACACCCTACACGCTATACCCGACACCCTACACCCTACATGCTTCACCCTACACGCTACACTCTACACTCTACACCCTACACCCTACACGCTACAACCTACACGTTACACTCTACACCCTACTACCTACACGCTACACGCTACACCCTACACGCTACACGCTACACTCTACACCCTACACGCAACACCCTACACCCTACACCCTACAAACTACACGCTACACCCTACACCCTACACCCGACACGCTACACCCTACACGCTACTCTACACGCTACACTCTACACCCTACACGCTACACTCTACACCCTACACTCTACACGCTACATGCTACACTCTACATTCTACACAATACACTCTACACGCTACACTCTACACCCTACACGCTACACTCTACACTCTACACCCTACTCTCTACACGCTACACGCTACACTCTATACCCTACACTCTACACGCTACACCCTACACCCTACACTCTACATTCTACACCCTACACCCTACACCCTACACTCTACATGCTACACGCTACACGAAACATGCTACACGCTACACCCTACACGCTACACTCTACACTCTACACCCTACACGCTACACCCTACACTCTACACCCTACACGCTACACCCTACAATCTACACGCTACACGCTACACTCTACACGCTACACGCTACACGCTACACTCTACACTCTACACCCTACACCCTTCATGCTACACGCTACACTCTACACGCTACACTCTGCATTCTACACGCTACACCCTACACCCTGCACGCTACACTCTGCACGCTACACGCTACACTCTACACCATACACGCTACACCCTACACTCTACACCCTACACCCTACACGCTATACCCGACACCCTACACCCTACATGCTTCACCCTACACGCTACACTCTACACTCTACACCCTACACCCTACACGCTACATGCTACAACCTACACGCTACACTCTACACCCTACACTCTACACGCTACACACTACACGCTACACCCTACACGCTACACGCTACACCCTACACGCTACACGTTACACTCTACACCCTACACCCTACACGCTACACGCTACACCCTACACGCTACACGTTACACTCTACACCCTACACGCTACACTCTACACCCTGCACCCTACACGCTACACGCTACACCCTACATGCTACACCCTACACCCTACACGCTATACCCGACACCCTACACCCTGCATGCTTCACACTACACGCTACACTCTACACGCTACACTCTACACCATACATGCTACACCCTACACTCTACACTATACACCCTACACCCTACACGCTACATGCTACACCCTACACGCTACACTCTACACCCTACACCCTACACGCTACACACTACACGCTACACGCTACACCCTACACACTACACGTTACACTCTACACCCTACACTCTGCACTCTACACCCTACACCCTACACGCTACACGCTACAATCTACACCCTACACGCTACACGCTACACCCTACACCCTACACGCTACAATCTACACGCTACTCGCTACACCCTATACGCTAGACGCTACACTCTACACGCTACACGATACACGCTACACCCTACACACTACACCCTACACTCTACACCCTACACCCTACACGCTACACGCTACACGCTACACCCTACACGCTACACCCTACACGCAACACGCTACACTCTACACCCTACACGCTACACTCTGCACGCTACACGCTACACCTTACACGCTATACTCTGCACGCTACACGCTACACTCTACACCATACACGCTACACCCTACACTCTACACCCTACACCCTACACGCTATACCCGACACCCTACACCCTACATGCTTCACCCCACACGCTACACTCTACACTCTACACCCTACACCCTACACGCTACATGCTACACCCTACACGCTACACTCTACACCCTACACTCTACACGCTACACACTACACGCTACACGCTACACCCTACACGCTACACGCTACACCCTACACGCTACACATTACACTCTACACCCTACACCCTACACGCTACACGCTACACCCTACACGCTACACGTTACACTCTACATCCTACACGCTACACTCTACACCCTGCACCCTACACGCTACAATCTACACTCTACACCCTACACCCTACACGCTATACCCGACACCCTACACCCTACATGCTTCACCCCACACGCTACACTCTACACTCTACACCCTACACCCTACACGCTACATGCTACACCCTACACGCTACACTCTACACCCTACACTCTACACGCTACACACTACACGCTACACGCTACACCCTACACGCTACACGCTACACCCTACACGCTACACGTTACACTCTACACCCTACACCCTACACGCTACACGCTACACGCTACACCCTACACGCTACACGTTACACTCTACACCAAACACGCTACACTCTACACCCTGCACCCTACACGCTACAATCTACACCCTACACCCTACACGCTACACGCTACACCCTTCACCCTACACTCTACACCCTACACCCTACACGCTACACGCTACACCCTACACGCTACACGTTACACTCTACACCCTACACGCTACACTCTACACCCTGCACCCTACACGCTACAATCTACACCCTACACCCTACACGCTACACGCTACACGCTACACCCTTCACCCTACACGCTACACTCTACACCCTACACGCTACACGCTACACCCTACACGCTAAACGCTACAGCTTATACCCTACACTCTACACCGTACACCCTACACGCTACACTCTACACCCTACATGCTACACCCTACACCCTACATGCTACACCCTACACTCTACACCCTACACCCTACACACTACACGCTACACCCTACACCCTACACGCTACACTCTACACGCTACACGCTACACTCTACACCCTACACGCAACACCCTACACCCTACAAACTACACGCTACACCCTACACCCTACACCCGACACGCTACACCCTACACGCTACACTCTACACCCTACACGCTACACTCTACACCCTACACTCTACACGCTACATGCTACACTCTACATTCTACACAATACACTCTACACGCTACACTCTACACCCTACACGCTACACTCTACACTCTACACCCTACTCTCTACACGCTACACGCTACACTCTATACCCTACACTCTACACGCTACACCCTACACCCTACACTCTACATGCTACACGCTACACGATACATGCTACACGCTACACCCTACACGCTACACGCTACACCCTACAGCCTACACCCTACACGCTACACGCTACACTCTACACCCTACACGCTACACCCTACACACTACACGCTACACGCTACACTCTACACTCTACACCCTACACGCTACACCCTACACTCTACACCCTACACGCTACACCCTACACTCTACACGCTACACGCTACACTCTACACGCTACACGCTACACTCTACACTCTACACCCTACACCCTACACGCTACACGCTATACTCTACACCCTACACGCTACACTCTACAAGCTACACGCTACACTCTACACTCTACACCCTACACGCAACACGCTACACTCTACACCCTACACGCTACACTCTGCATTCTACACGCTACACCCTGCACGCTACACTCTCCACGCTACACGCTACACTCTACACCATACACGCTACACCCTACACTCTACACCCTACACCCTACACGCTATACCCGACACCCTACACCCTACATGCTTCACCCTACACGCTACACTCTACACTCTACACCCTACACCCTACACGCTACATGCTACAACCTACACGCTACACTCTACACCCTACACTCTACACGCTACACACTACACGCTACACCATACACGCTACACCCTACACTCTACACCCTACACCCTACACGCTATACCCGACACCCTACACCCTACATGCTTCACCCTACACGCTACACTCTACACTCTACACCCTACACCCTACACGCTACAACCTACACGTTACACTCTACACCCTACTACCTACACGCTACACGCTACACCCTACACGCTACACGTTACACTCTACACCCTACACGCTACACTCTACACCCTGCACCCTACACGCTACACGCTACACCCTACATGCTACACGCTACACAATACACGCTACACGTTACACTCTACACCCTACACTCTACACCCTACACTCTACACGCTACACTCTACACCCTACACTCTACACTCTACACCCTACACCCTACACGCTACACGCTACACTCTACACCCTACACCCTACACGCTACACGCTACACCCTACACCCTACACGCTACAATCTACACCCTACACCCTACACGCTACACGCTACACCCTACACTCTACACCCTACACCCTACACGCTACACGCTATACTCTACACCCTACACGCTACACCCTACACGCAACACGCTACACTCTACACCCTACACGCTACACTCTGCACGCTACACGCTACACCCTACACCCTACACGCTACACTCTACACGCTACACTCTACACCATACACGCTACACCCTACACTCTACACCCTACACCCTACACGCTATACCCGACACCCTACACCCTGCATGCTTCACACTACACGCTACACTCTACACTTTACACCCTACACCCTACACGCTACATGCTACACCCTACACGCTACACTCTACACCCTACACCCTACACGCTACACACTACACGCTACACGCTACACACTACACACTACACGTTACACTCTACACCCTACACTCTGCACTCTACACCCTACACCCTACACGCTACACGCTACAATCTACACCCTACACGCTACACGCTACACCCTACACCCTACACGCTACAATCTACACGCTACACGCTACACCCTATACGCTAGACGCTACACTCTACACGCTACACGATACACGCTACACCCTACACACTACACCCTACACTCTACACCCTACACCCTACACGCTACACGCTACACGCTACACCCTACACGCTACACCCTACACTCTACACCCTACACCCTACACGCTACACGCTACACCCTACACGCTACACGTTACACTCTACACCCTACACCCTACACTCTACACCCTACACCCTACTCTCTACACGCTATATTCTACACCCTACACGCTACACTCTACACCCTACACGCTACACGCTACACTCTACACCCTAGACGCTACACTCTATACCCTACACTCTACACGCTACACCCTACACCCTACACTCTACATGCTACACCCTACACCCTACACCCTACACTCTACATGCTACACGCTACACGCTACATGCTACACGCTACATGCTACACGCTACACCCTACACGCTACACGCTACACACTACACGCTACACCCTACACCCTACACGCTACACGCTACACTCTACACCCTACACGCTACACCCTACACCCTACACCCTACACGCTATACGCTACACTCTACACCCTACACGCTACACCCTACACTCTACACCCTACACGCTACACCCTACACTCTACACCCTACACGCTATACGCTACACTCTACACCCTGCACGCTACACGCTACACCCTACACGCTACACTCTACACCCTACACGCTACACCCTACACTCTACACCCTACACCTTACACGCTACACGCTACACTCTACACCTTACACGCTACACCCTACACTCCACACCCTACACCTTACATGCTACACGCTACACCCTACACGCTACACATTACACTCTAAACCCTACACTCTACATCCTACACCCTACACTCTACACCCTACACGCTACACTCTACACTCTACACCCTAAACCCTACATGCTACACGCTACACGCTACACTCTACACCCCACACACTACACGCTACACCCTACAAGCTAAACGCTACAAACTACACGCTACATATTACACTCTACACCCTAGCGTGTAGCGTGTAGGGTGTAGAGTGTAGCGTGTAGCATGTAGCGTGTAGGGTGTAGAGTGTAGCATGTAGCGTGTAGGGTGTAGAGTGTAGCGTGTAGGGTGTAGAGTGTAGCATGTAGCGTGTAGGGTGTAGGGTGTAGAGTGTAGAGTGTAGCATGTAGCGTGTAGATTGTAGGGTGTACCGTGTAGGGTGTAGAGTGTAGCATGTAGGGTGTAGAGTGAAGGGTGTAGCGTGTAGAGTGTAGCGTGTAGCGTGTACGGTGTAGGGTGTAGAGTGTAGGGTGTAGCGTGTAGCGTGTAGCTTGTAGGGTGTAGAGTGTAGCGTGTAGGGTGTAGAGTGTAGCGAGTAGCGTGTAGTGTGTAGGGTGTAGGGTGTAGAGTGTAGGGTGTAGCGTGTAGGGTGTAGCGTGTAGCGTGTAGCGTGTAGCGTGTAGGGTGTAGAGTGTAGCGTGTAGGGTGTACGGTGTAGAGTGTAGGGTATAAGTTGTAGCGTTTAGCGTGTAGAGTGTAGCGTGTAGTGTGTAGGGTGTAGAGTGTAAGGTGTAGAGTGTAGCGTGTAGCGTGTAGCGTGTAGGGTGTAGGGTGAAGCGTGTAGGGTGTAGCATGTAGCGTGTAGCATGTAGCATGTAGAATAGGGTGTAGGGTGTAGGGTGTAGAGTGTAGTGTGTAGAGTGTGGAGTGTAGCGTGTAGAGTGTAAAGTGTAGCGTGTAGGGTGTAGCGTGTAGCGTGTAGAGTGTAGGGAGTAGGGTGTAGGGTGTAGCGTGTAGGGTGTGGAGTGTAGCGTGTAGCGTGTAGGGTGTAGCGTGTAGCGTGTAGGGTGTAGCGTGTATCATGTACCGTGTAGCGTGTAGCATGTAGAGTAGGGTGTAGGGTGTAGAGTGTAGCGTGTAGCGTGTAGTGTGTAGCGTGTAGAGTGTAAAGTGTAGCGTGTAGTGTGTAGTGTGTAGCGTGTAGCGCGTAGCGTGTACGGTGTAGGGTGTAGAGTGTACGGTGTAGCGTGTAGGGTGTAGAGTGTAGCGTGTAGGGTGTAGCGTGTAGCGTGCAGGTGTAGAGTGTAGCGTATAGCGTGTAGGGTGTAGGGTGTAGAGTGTAGGATGTAGCGTGTAGAGTGTAGCGTGTAGCGTGTAGGGTGTACAGTGTAGGGTGTAGGGTGTAGCGTGTAGAGTGTAGTGTGTGGCGTGCAGGGCGTAGGGTGTAGCGTGTAGGGTGTAGGGTGTAGAGTGTAGGGTGTAGCATGTAGGGTGTAGGGTGTAGGGTGTAGCGTGTAGGGTGTAGAGTGTAGCATGTAGGGTGTACGGTGTAGAGTGTAGGGTATAAGCTGTAGCGTTTAGCGTGTAGAGTGTAGCGTGTAGCGTGTAGGGTGTAGGGTGTAGAGTGTAGCGTGTAGGGTGTAGAGTGTAGCGTGTAGAGAGTAGGGTGTAGGGTGTAGAGTGTAGGGTGTAGGGTGTAGAGTGTAACGTGTAGCGTGTAGGGTGTAGGGTGTAGAGTGTAGGGTGTAGCGTGTAGGGTGTAGCGTGTAGCGTGTAGCGTGTAGGTTGTAGGGTGTAGAGTGTAGGGTGTAGCGTGTAGGGTGTAGCGTGTATCGTGTAGCGTGTAGAGTGTAGCGTCTAGCGTGTAGCGTATAGTGTGTAGCGTGTAGCGTGTAGATTGTAGCGTGTAGGGTGTAGGGTGTAGGGTGTACCGTGTAGGGTGTAGCGTGTAGCGTGTAGCGTGTAGAGTGTAGCATGTAGGGTGTAGCATGTAGCGTGTATTGTGTAGGGTGTAGAGTGTAGCATGTAGCGTGTAGAGTGTAGGTTGTAGCGTGTAGGGTGTAGAGTGTAGCGTGTAGGGTGTAGAGTGTAGCATGTAGCGTGTAGGGTGTCACTTTTTCCTCTGATGAAGACGCTTGAGTAGCGTCGATACGCGTGGGGTAAAGGGCTTCCTTTGTTTTTTTCCCGAGGGACAGGACTTGGGTAACATCTTTACAACTGCTATGGAATTACACCTATTTACTTCATGCATGGCCTGGCATTTTTCCAAGCCTTAGGACAATGGATCCTGATTCTTTGTATTTCCACAAGGCGTCTGTATGCATACATTTATCCAAATAACTAGGATTTTGTAGTACTGCAGCATATCTATTTCCCTGATTACCTTTCTATAGGGGTCTGCTTTCATTTGCTTACCAACTGTGCGCACGCATGCTGTGTTGAACAAAACAGGATCCATGATGTATTTCTTCCAGATACTAGGCTGGAGTATATGTTTCCTGTCATAGTACTCAGGGGGTCACAGTTGGCAGTAAACAATAGGCTTCTTATTTGTAGATTTGACTAAGATTGGTGTACCCGCATACCTAGCAATTTTTTCTCTCTGGTTATTTCTCCTGTCTCACATATGCTGTAAAGTATTAGCTTCCTTCATTCCCTCGGGTAAAATTACTTATGGCCTATTCAGCCATACTAGTGTTTTAAATGTTTTTAAATGTATGTTTTGCCTGGTTCTGTTTGTGGATTACTATTTTTGTACAATAAAATTGACTATTTAACGTGGATCCCATTGGTTTGCATATCCTTTTCTTTTTGTGTTTAGTGTGTAGCGTGTAGCTTAACCCTACACGCTACACGCTACACGCTACACTCTACACCCTACACGCTACACCCTACACTCTACACCGTACACTCTACACGCTACACTCTACACCCTACACCCTACACGCTACACGCTACACTCTACACCCTACACGCTACACGCTACACTCTACACGCTACACGCTACACTCTACACCCTACACGCTACACCCTACACTCTACACCGTACACTCTACACGCTACACGCTACACTCTACACTCTACATGCTACACGCTACACTCTACACTCTACACGCTACACGCTACACCCTACACCCTACACGCTACACGCTACACTCTACAACCTACACGCTACACGCTACACGCTACACTCTACATGCTACACGCTACACTCTACACCCTACACTCTACACGCTACACGCTACACTCTACAGCCTACACTCTACACGCTACACGCTACACTGTACACCCTACATGCAACACGCTACACTCTACACCCTACACGCTACACTCTACACGCTACACGCTACATGCTACACTCTACACTCTACACCATACACCCTACACGCTACACACTATACTCTACACCCTACACGCTACACTCTACACGCTACACGCTACACGCTACACTCTACACTCTACACGCTACACTCTACACCCTACACGCAACACGCTACACTCTACACCCTACACGCTACACTCTGCACGCTACACGCTACACCCTACACCCTACACGCTACAATCTACACGCTACACTCTACACCATACACGCTACACTCTACACTCTACACTCTACACCCTACACCCTACACGCTACACCCGACACCCTACACCCTGCATGCTTCACACTACACGCTACACTCTACACTATACACCCTACACCCTACACGCTACATGCTACACCCTACACGCTACACTCTACACCCTACACGCTACACACTACACGCTACACCCTACACGCTACACGTTACACTCTACACCCTACACCCTACACACTACACCCTACGCGCTACGCGCTACACGTTACACTCTACACCCTACACGCTACACTCTACACCCTGCTCCCTACACGCTACACGCTACACCCTACACACTACACGTTACACTCTACACCCTACACTCTACACCCTACACTCTACACGCTACACTCTACACCCTACACTCTGCACTCTACACCCTACACCCTACACGCTATACGCTACACTCTACACCCTACTCCCTACACGCTACACACTACACGCTACATGCTACACCCTACACGCTACACGCTACACCCTACACGCTACACGTTACACTCTACACCCTGCACCCTACACGCTACACGCTACACCCTACACGCTACACGCTACACCCTACACACTACACGTTACACTCTACACCCTACACTCTACACCCTACACTCTACACGCTACACTCTACACCCTACACTCTGCACTCTACACCCTACACCCTACACACTACACGCTACACTCTACACCCTACACGCTACACGCTACACCCTACACCCTACACCCTACACGCTACAATCTACACGCTACACGCTACACCCTATACGCTAGACGCTACACTCTACACGCTACACGATACACGCTACACCCTACACGCTACACCCTACACTCTACACCCTACACCCTACACGCTACACGCTACACGCTACACCCTACACGCTACACCCTACACTCTACACCCTACACCCTACACACTACATGCTACACCCTACACGCTACACGTTACACTCTACACCCTACACCCTACACTCTACACCCTACACCCTACTCTCTACACGCTATATTCTACACCCTACACGCTACACTCTACACCCTACACGCTACACTCTACACCCTAGACGCTACACTCTATACCCTACACTCTACATGCTACACCCTACACCCTACACCCTACACTCAACATGCTACACGCTACACGCTACATGCTACACGCTACACCCTACACGCTACACGCTACACACTACACGCTACACCCTACACCCTACACCCTACACGCTACACGCTACACTCTACACCCTACACGCTACACCCTACACCCTACACCCTACACGCTACACGCTACACTCTAAACCCTACACGCTACACCCTACACTCTACACCCTACACGCTACACCCTACACTCTACACCCTACACGCTATACGCTACACTCTACACCCTGCACGCTACACGCTACACCCTACACGATACACTCTACACCCTACACGCTACACCCTACACTCTACACCCTACACCCTACACGCTACACTCTAAACCCTACACTCTACATCCTACACCCTACACTCTACACCCTACACGCTACACTCTACACTCTACACCCTACACCCTACATGCTACACGCTACACGCTACACTCTACACCCGACACGCTACACGCTACACCCTACAAGCTAAACGCTACAAACTACACGCTACATATTACACTCTACACCCTAGCGTGTAGCGTGTAGGGTGTAGAGTGTAGCTTGTAGCATGTAGCGTGTAGGGTGTATGGTGTAGAGTGTAGCATGTAGCGTGTAGGGTGTAGAGTGTAGCGTGTAGGGTGTAGAGTGTAGCATGTAGCGTGTAGGGTGTAGGGTGTAGAGTGTAGGGTGTAGAGTGTAGCATGTAGGGTGTAGAGTGAAGGGTGTAGCGTGTAGAGTGTAGCGTGTAGCGTCTACGGTGTAGGGTGTAGAGTGTAGGGTGTAGCGTGTAGCGTGTAGCTTGTAGGGTGTAGAGTGTAGCGTGTAGCGTGTAGGCTGTAGCGTGTAGGGTGTAGCATGTATCGTGTAGGGTGTAGAGTGTAGCATGTAGCGTGTAGAGTGTAGGGTGTAGCGTGTAGCGTGTGTAGGGTGTAGGGTGTAGAGTGTAGCGTGTAGCGTGTAGGGTGTAGGGTGTAGAGTGTAGCGTGTAGGGTGTAGCGTGTAGGGTTTAGGGTGTAGGGTGTAGAGTGTAGGGTGTTGCGTGTAGGGTGTAGAGTGTAGCGTGTAGGGTGTAGCGTGTAGAGTGTAGCGTGTAGCGTGTAGGGTGGAGAGTGTAGAGTGTAGGGTGTAGCGTGTAGGGTATAGAGTGTAGCGTGTAGAGAGTAGGGAGCAGAGTGTAGAGTGTAGCGTGTAGGGTGTAGGGTGTACAGTGTAGCGTGTAGGGTGTGGAGTGTAGCGTGTAGCGTGTAGGGTGTAGCGTGTAGCGAGTAGGGTGTAGCGTGTAGCGTGCAGGTGTAGAGTGTAGCGTATAGCGTGTAGGGTGTAGGGTGTAGAGTGTAGGGTGTAGCGTGTAGAGTGTAGCGTGTAGCGTGTAGGGTGTAGGGTGTACAGTGTAGGGTGTAGGGTGTAGCGTGTAGAGTGTAGTGTGTGGCGTGCAGGGCGTAGGGTGTAGCGTGTAGGGTGTAGGGTGTAGAGTGTAGGGTGTAGCATGTAGGGTGTAGCGTGTAGGGTGTAGAGTGTAGCATGTAGGGTGTACGGTGTAGAGTGTAGGGTATAAGCTGTAGCGTTTAGCGTGTAGAGTGTAGCGTGTAGCGTGTAGGGTGTAGGGTGTAGAGTGTAGCGTGTAGGGTGTAGAGTGTAGAGTGTAGAGAGTAGGGTGTAGGGTGTAGAGTGTAGGGTGTAGGGTGTAGAGTGTAACGTGTAGCGTGTAGGGTGTAGCTTGTAGGGTGTAGAGTGTAGGGTGTAGCGTGTAGGGTGTAGCGTGTAGCGTGTAGCGTGTAGGGTGTATGGTGTAGAGTGTAGGGTGTAGCGTGTAGCGTGTAGCGTGTAGCGTGTAGGTTGTAGGGTGTAGAGTGTAGGGTGTAGCGTGTAGGGTGTAGCGTGTAGCGTGTAGAGTGTAGCGTCTAGCGTGTAGGGTATAGTGTGTAGCGTGTAGATTGTAGCGTGTAGGGTGTAGGGTGTAGGGTGTACCGTGTAGGGTGTAGCGTGTAGCGTGTAGCGTGTAGAGTGTAGCATGTAGGGTGTAGCAAGTAGCGTGTATTGTGTAGGGTGTAGAGTGTAGCATGTAGCGTGTAGAGGGTAGGGTGTAGCGTGTAGGGTGTAGAGTGTAGCGGGTAGAGTGAAGAGTGTCGCGTGTAGCGTGTAGGGTGTCACTTTTTCCTCTGATGAAGACGCTTGAGTAGCGTCGATACGCGTGGGGTAAAGGGCTTCCTTTGTTTTTTTCCCGAGGGACAGGACTTGGGTAACTTATCTTTACAACTGCTATGGAATTACACCTATTTACTTCATGCATGGCCTGGCATTTTTCCAAGCCTTAGGACAATGGATCCTGATTCTTTGTATTTCCACAAGGCGTCTGTATGCATACATTTATCCAAATAACTAGGATTTTGTAGTACTGCAGCATATCTATTTCCCTGATTACCTTTCTATAGGGGTCTGCTTTCATTTGCTTACCAACTGTGCGCACGCATGCTGTGTTGAACAAAATAGGATCCATGATGTATTTCTTCCAGATACTAGGCTGGAGTATATGTTTCCTGTCATAGTACTCAGGGGGTCACAGTTGGCAGTAAACAATAGGCTTCTTATATGTAGATTTGACTAAGATTGGTGTACCCGCATACCTAGCAATTTTTTCTCTCTGGTTATTTCTCCTGTCTCACATATGCTGTAAAGTATTAGCTTCCTTCATTCCCTCGGGTAAAATTACTTATGGCCTATTCAGCCATACTAGTGTTTTAAATGTTTTTAAATGTATGTTTTGCCTGGTTCTGTTTGTGGATTACTATTTTTGTACAATAAAATTGACTAAACGTGGATCCCATTGGTTTGCATATCCTTTTCTTTTTGTGTTTAGTGTGTAGTGTGTAGCTTAACCCTACACGCTACACGCTACACGCTACACTCTACACCCTACACGCTACACCCTACACTCTACACCGTACACTCTACACGCTACACGCTACACTCTACACCCTACACCCTACACGCTACACGCTACACTCTACACCCTACACGCTACACCCTACACTCTACACGCTACACGCTACACGCTACACCCTACACTCTACACGCTACACGCTACACTCTACACGCTACACGCTACATGCTACACTCTACACTCTACACCCTACACGCTACACGCTATACTCTACACCCTACACGCTACACTCTACACGCTACACGCTACACACTACACGCTACACGCTACACCCTACACGCTACACGCTACACCCTACACGCTACACGTTACACTCTACACCCTACACCCTACACGCTACACCCTACACGCTACACGTTACACTCTACACCCTACACGCTACACTCTACACCCTGCACCCTACACGCTACAATCTACACCCTACACGCTACACGCTACACTCTACACCCTACACGCTACACCCTACATTCTACACCGTACACTCTACACGCTACACGCTACACTCTACACCCTACACCCTAAACGCTACGCGCTACACTCTACACCCTACACGCTACACTCTACACTCTACATGCTACACGCTACACTCTACACTCTACACGCTACACGCTACACCCTACACCCTACACGCTACACGCTACACTCTACAACCTACACGCTACACGCTACACTCTACACGCAACACGCTACACTCTACACCCTACACTCTACACGCTACACGCTACACTCTACACCCTACACTCTACACGCTACACGCTACACTGTACACCCTACATGCAACACGCTACACGCTACACCCTACACGCTACACGTTACACTCTACACCCTACACGCTACACTCTACACCCTGCACCCTACACGCTACAATCTACACCCTACACCCTACACGCTACACGCTACACTGTACACCCTACATGCAACACGCTACACTCTACACCCTACACGCTACACTCTACACGCTACACGCTACATGCTACACTCTACACTCTACACCATACACCCTACACGCTACACACTATACTCTACACCCTACACGCTACACTCTACACGCTACACGCTACACTCTACACGCTACACTCTACACCCTACACGCAACACGCTACACTCTACACCCTACACCCTACACGCTACACACTACACGCTACACGCTACACCCTACACGCTACACGCTACACCCTACACGCTACACGTTACACTCTACACCCTACACCCTACACACTACACCCTACACGCTACACGTTACACTCTACACCCTGCTCCCTACACGCTACACGCTACACCCTACACGCTACACCCTACACACTACACGTTACACTCTACACCCTACACTCTACACCCTACACTCTACACGCTACACTCTACACCCTACACTCTGCACTCTACACCCTACACCCTACACGCTACACTCTACACCCTACGCCCTACACGCTACACACTACACGCTACACGCTACACCCTACACGCTACACGCTACACCCTACACGCTACACGTTACACTCTACACCCTGCACCCTACACGCTACACGCTACACCCTACACGCTACACGCTACACCCTACACACTACACGTTACACTCTACACCCTACACTCTACACCCTACACTCTACACGCTACACTCTACACCCTACACTCTGCACTCTACACCCTACACCCTACACACTACACGCTACACTCTACACCCTACACGCTACATGCTACACCCTACACCCTACACCCTACACGCTACAATCTACACGCTACACGCTACACCCTATACGCTAGACGCTACACTCTACACGCTACACGATACACGCTACACCCTACACGCTGCACCCTACACTCTACACCCTACACCCTACACGCTACACGCTGCACGCTACACCCTACACGCTACACCCTACACTCTACACCCTACACCCTACACGCTACACGCTACACGCTACACCCTACACGCTACACGTTACACTCTACACCCTACACCCTACTCTCTACACGCTATATTCTACACCCTACACGCTACACGCTACACCCTACACGCTACACGTTACACTCTACACCCTACACCCTACTCTCTACACGCTATATTCTACACCCTACACGCTACACTCTACACCCTACACGCTACACGCTACACTCTACACCCTAGACGCTACACTCTATACCCTACACTCTACACGCTACACCCTACACCCTACACTCTACATGCTACACCCTACACCCTACACTCTACATGCTACACGCTACACGCTACATGCTACACGCTACACCCTACACGCTACACGCTACACACTACATGCTACACCCTACACCCTACACCCTACACGCTACACGCTACACTCTACACCCTACACGCTACATCCTACACCCTACACCCTACACGCTACACGCTACACTCTACACCCTACACGCTACACCCTACACTCAACACCCTACACGCTACACCCTACACTCTACACCCTACACGCTATACGCTACACTCTACACCCTGCACGCTACACGCTACACCCTACACGCTACACTCTACACCCTACACGCTACACCCTACACCCTACACGCTACACGCTACACGCTACACTCTACACCCTACACGCTACACTCTACACCCTACACGCTACACCCTACACCCTACATGCTACACGCTACACCCTACACGCTACACATTACACTCTAAACCCTACACTCTACATCCTACACCCTACACTCTACACCCTACACGCTACACTCTACACTCTACACCCTACACCCTACATGCTACACGCTACACGCTACACTCTACACCCTACACGCTACACGCTACACCCTACAAGCTAAACGCTACAAACTACACGCTACATATTACACTCTACACCCTAGCGTGTAGCGTGCAGGTTGTAGAGTGTAGCGTGTAGCATGTAGCGTGTAGGGTGTATGGTGTAGAGTGTAGCATGTAGCGTGTAGGGTGTAGAGTGTAGCGTGTAGGGTGTAGAGTGTAGCATGTAGCGTGTAGGGTGTAGAGTGTAGAGTGTAGCATGTAGCGTGTAGATTGTAGGGTGTACCGTGTAGGGTGTAGAGTGTAGCATGTAGGGTGTAGGGTGTAGAGTGAAGGGTGTAGCGTGTAGAGTGTAGCGTGTAGCGTGTACGGTGTAGGGTGTAGAGTGTAGGGTGTAGCGTGTAGCGTGTAGCTTGTAGGGTGTAGAGTGTAGCGTGTAGCGTGTAGGCTGTAGCGTGTAGGGTGTAGCATGTATCGTGTAGGGTGTAGAGTGTAGCATGTAGCGTGTAGAGTGTAGGGTGTAGCGTGTAGCGTGTGTAGGGTGTAGGGTGTAGAGTGTAGCGTGTAGCGTGTAGGGTGTAGACTGTATGGTGTAGGGTGTAGAGTGTAGCGTGTAGGGTGTAGCGTGTAGGGTTTAGGGTGTAGGGTGTAGAGTGTAGGGTGTTGCGAGTAGGGTGTAGAGTGTAGCGTGTAGGGTGTAGCGTGTAGAGTGTAGCGTGTAGCGTGTAGGGTGGAGAGTGTAGAGTGTAGGGTGTAGCGTGTAGGGTGTAGAGTGTAGCGTGTAGGGTGTAGAGTGTAGCGTGTAGCGTGCAGGGTGTAGAGTGTAGCGTATAGCGTGTAGGGTGTAGGATGTAGAGTGTAGCGTGTAGGGTGTAGAGTGTAGCGTGTAGAGTGTAGCATGCAGCATGTAGGGTGTAGAGTGTAGAGTGTAGCGTGTAGGGTGAAGCATGTAGGGTGTAGGGTGTCAGGTATAGCGTGTAGGGTGTAGGGTGTAGAGTGTAGGGTGTAGCGTGTATGGTGTAGAGTGTAGCGTGTAGCGTGTAGAGTGTAGCGTGTAGGGTGTAGGGTGTAGCGTGTAGCGTGCAGAGTGTAGCGTGTAGGGTGTAGAGTGTAGCGTGTTGCGTGTAGGGTGTAGAGTGTAGCGTGTAGCGTGTAGAGTGTAGAGTGTAGCGTGTAGCGTGTAGAGTGTAGGGGGTAGGGTGTAGAGTGTAGCGAGTAGCGTGTAGGGTGTAGGGTAAAGAGTGTAGGGTGTAGCGTGTAGGGTGTAGAGTGTAGCGTGTAGGGTGTAGGGTGTAGGGTGTAGTGTGTAGCGTGTAGGGTGTAGCGTGTAGCATGTAGCGTGTAGCGTGTAGCATGTAGACTGTAGCGTGTAGGGTGTAGAGTGTAGCGTGTAGGGTGTAGCGTGTAGCGTGTAGCGTGCAGGGTGTAGAGTGTAGCGTATAGCGTGTAGGGTGTAGAGTGTAGGGTGTAGCATGTAGCGTGTAGAGTGTAGCGTGTAGGGTGTAGGGTGTACAGTGTAGGGTGTAGCGTGTAGCATGTAGGGTGTAGCGTGTACCGTGTAGCGTATAGAGTGCAGCGTGTAGGGTGTAGAGTGTAGCGTGTAGTGTGTAGCGTGTAGGGTGTAGGGTGTAGCGTGTAGGGTGTAGAGTGTAGCGTGTAGGGTGTAGAGTGTAACATATAGCGTGTAGGGTGTAGGGCGTAGTGTGTAGCGTGTACCGTGTAGCGTGTAGAGTGTAGTGTGTAGGGTGTAGAGTGTAGCGTGTAGGGTGTAGAGTGTAGCGTGTAGCGTGTAGCGTGTAGAGTGTAGCGTGCAGGGTGTAGCGTGTAGAGAGTAGTGTGTGGCGTGCAGGGCGTAGGGTGTAGCGTGTAGGGTGTAGAGTGTAGGGTGTAGCATGTAGGGTGTAGGGTGTAGGGTGTAGCGTGTAGGGTGTAGAGTGTAGCGTGTAGGGTGTACGGTGTAGAGTGTAGGGTATAAGCTGTAGCGTTTAGCGTGTAGAGTGTAGCGTGTAGCGTGTAGCGTGTAGCGTGTAGGGTGTAGAGTGTAGGGTGTAGAGTGTAGCGTGTAGCGTGTAGGGTGTAGCGTGTAGGGTGTAGCATGTAGCGTGTAGCGTGTAGCATGTAGAGTAGGGTGTAGGGTGTAGGGTGTAGAGTGTAGTGTGTAGTGTGTAGAGTGTAGCGTGTAGAGTGTAAAGTGTAGCGTGTAGGGTGTAGCGTGTAGTGTGTAGCGTGTAGCGCGTAGCGTGTAGAGTGTAGGGTATAGAGTGTAGCGTGTAGAGAGTAGGGAGCAGAGTGTAGAGTGTAGCGTGCAGGGTGTAGGGTGTACAGTGTAGGGTGTAGGGTGTAGCGTGTAGCGTGTAGAGTGTAGCATGTAGCGTGTAGATTGTAGGGTGTACCGTGTAGGGTGTAGAGTGTAGCATGTAGGGTGTAGGGTGTAGAGTGAAGGGTGTAGCGTGTAGAGTGTAGCGTGTAGCGTGTACGGTGTAGGGTGTAGAGTGTAGGGTGTAGCGTGTAGCGTGTAGCTTGTAGGGTGTAGAGTGTAGCGTGTAGGCTGTAGCGTGTAGGGTGTAGCATGTATCGTGTAGGGTGTAGAGTGTAGCATGTAGCGTGTAGAGTGTAGGGTGTAGCGTGTAGCGTGTGTAGGCTGTAGGGTGTAGAGTGTAGCGTGTAGCGTGTAGGGTGTAGAGTGTAGGGTGTAGAGTGTAGCGTGTAGGGTGTAGCGTGTAGGGTTTAGGGTGTAGGGTGTAGAGTGTAGGGTGTTGCGTGTAGGGTGTAGAGTGTAGCGTGTAGGGTGTAGCGTGTAGAGTGTAGCGTGTAGCGTGTAGGGTGGAGAGTGTAGGGTGTAGCGTGTAGGGTGTAGAGTGTAGCGTGTAGAGTGTAGCGTGTAGCGTGCAGGGTGTAGAGTGTAGCGTATAGCGTGTAGGGTGTAGGATGTAGAGTGTAGCGTGTAGGGTGTAGAGTGTAGCGTGTAGAGTGTAGCATGCAGCGTGTAGGGTGTAGAGTGTAGAGTGTAGCGTGTAGGGTGAAGCATGTAGGGTGTAGGGTGTCGGGTATAGCGTGTAGGGTGTAGGGTGTAGAGTGTAGGGTGTAGCGTGTATGGTGTAGAGTGTAGCGTGTAGCGTGTAGAGTGTAGCGTGTAGGGTGTAGGGTGTAGCGTGTAGCGTGCAGAGTGTAGCGTGTAGGGTGTAGAGTGTAGCGTGTTGCGTGTAGGGTGTAGAGTGTAGCGTGTAGCGTGTAGAGTGTAGAGTGTAGCGTGTAGCGTGTAGAGTGTAGCGGGTAGGGTGTAGAGTGTAGCGAGTAGCGTGTAGGGTGTAGGGTGTAGAGTGTAGGGTGTAGCGTGTAGGGTGTAGAGTGTAGCGTGTAGGGTGTAGGGTGTAGGGTGTAGAGTGTAGCGTGTAGGGTGTAGCGTGTAGCATGTAGCGTGTAGCGTGTAGCATGTAGAGTGTAGCGTGTAGGGTGTAGAGTGTAGCGTGTAGGGTGTAGCGTGTAGCGTGTAGCGTGCAGGGTGTAGAGTGTAGCGTATAGCGTGTAGGGTGTAGAGTGTAGGGTGTAGCATGTAGCGTGTAGACTGTAGCGTGTAGGGTGTAGGGTGTCCAGTGTAGGGTGTAGCGTGTAGCATGTAGGGTGTAGGGTGTAGCGTGTAGCGTGTACCGTGTAGCGTATAGAGTGCAGCGTGTAGGGTGTAGAGTGTAGCGTGTAGTGTGTACCGTGTAGCGTGTAGAGTGTAGTGTGTAGGGTGTAGAGTGTAGCGTGTAGGGTGTAGAGTGTAGCGTGTAGCGTGTAGCGTGTAGAGTGTAGCGTGTAGGGTGTAGCGTGTAGAGTGTAGTGTGTGGCGTGCAGGGCGTAGGGTGTAGCGTGTAGGGTGTAGGGTGTAGAGTGTAGGGTGTAGCATGTAGGGTGTAGGGTGTAGCGTGTAGGGTGTAGAGTGTAGCGTGTAGGGTGTACGGTGTAGAGTGTAGGGTATAAGCTGTAGCGTTTAGCGTGTAGAGTGTAGCGTGTAGCGTGTAGAGTGTAGGGTGTAGAGTGTAGGGTGTAGAGTGTAGCGTGTAGCGTGTAGCGTGTAGGGTGTAGGGTGAAGCGTGTAGGGTGTAGCATGTAGCGTGTAGCGTGTAGCATGTAGAGTAGGGTGTAGGGTGTAGGGTGTAGAGTGTAGTGTGTAGAGTGTGGAGTGTAGCGTGTAGAGTGTAAAGTGTAGCGTGTAGGGTGTAGCGTGTAGTGTGTAGCGTGTAGCGCGTAGCGTGTAGAGTGTAGGGTATAGAGGGTAGCGTGTAGAGAGTAGGGAGCAGAGTGTAGAGTGTAGCATGTAGGGTGTAGGGTGTACAGTGTAGGGTGTAGGGTGTAGCGTGTAGCGTGTAGAGTCTAGGGAGTAGGGTGTAGGGTGTAGCGTGTAGGGTGTGGAGTGTAGCGTGTAGCGTGTAGGGTGTAGCGTGTAGCGTGTAGGGTGTAGCGTGTATCATGTACCGTGTAGCGTGTAGCATGTAGAGTAGGGTGTAGGGTGTAGAGTGTAGCGTGTAGCGTGTAGTGTGTAGCGTGTAGAGTGTAAAGTGTAGCGTGTAGTGTGTAGTGTGTAGCGTGTAGCGCGTAGCGTGTAGAGTGTAGGGTATAGAGTGTAGCGTGTAGAGAGTAGGGAGTAGAGTGTAGAGTGTAGCGTGTAGGGTGTAGAGTGTAGCGAGTAGCGTGTAGTGTGTGGGGTGTAGGGTGTAGAGTGTAGGGTGTAGCGTGTAGGGTGTAGAGTGTAGCGTGTAGGGTGTAGCGTGTAGCGTGCAGGGTGTAGAGTGTAGCGTATAGCGTGTAGGGTGTAGGGTGTAGAGTGTAGGGTGTAGCGTGTAGAGTGTAGCGTGTAGCGTGTAGGGTGTAGGGTGTACAGTGTAGGGTGTAGGGTGTAGCGTGTAGAGTTTAGTGTGTGGTGTGCAGGGCATAGGGTGTAGCGTGTAGGGTGTAGGGTGTAGAGTGTAGGGTGTAGAGTGTAGCGTGTAGCGTGTAGCGTGTAGGGTGTAGGGTGAAGCGTGTAGGGTGTAGCATGTAGCGTGTAGCGTGTAGCATGTAGAGTAGGGTGTAGGGTGTAGGGTGTAGAGTGTAGTGTGTAGAGTGTGGAGTGTAGCGTGTAGAGTGTAAAGTGTAGCGTGTAGGGTGTAGCGTGTAGTGTGTAGCGTGTAGCGCATAGCGTGTAGAGTGTAGGGTATAGAGGGTAGCGTGTAGAGTGTAGGGAGCAGAGTGTAGAGTGTAGCATGTAGGGTGTAGGGTGTACAGTGTAGGGTGTAGGGTGTAGCGTGTAGCGTGTAGAGTCTAGGGAGTAGGGTGTAGGGTGTAGCGTGTAGGGTGTGGAGTGTAGCGTGTAGCGTGTAGGGTGTAGCGTGTAGCGTGTAGGGTGTAGCGTGTATCATGTACCGTGTAGCGTGTAGCATGTAGAGTAGGGTGTAGGGTGTAGAGTGTAGCGTGTAGCGTGTAGTGTGTAGCGTGTAGAGTGTAAAGTGTAGCGTGTAGTGTGTAGTGTGTAGCGTGTAGCGCGTAGCGTGTAGAGTGTAGGGTATAGAGTGTAGCGTGTAGAGAGTAGGGAGTAGAGTGTAGAGTGTAGCGTGTAGGGTGTAGGGTGTAGCGTGTAGCGTGCAGAGTGTAGCGTGTAGGGTGTAGAGTGTAACGTGTTGCGTGTAGGGTGTAGAGTGTAGCGTGTAGCATGTAGAGTGTAGAGTGTAGCGTGTAGCGTGTAGAGTGTAGCGGGTAGGGTGTAGAGTGTAGCGAGTAGCGTGTAGGGTGTAGGGTGTAGAGTGTAGGGTGTAGCGTCTAGGGTGTAGAGTGTGGCGTGTAGGGTGTAGGGTGTAGCGTGTAGGGTGTAGGGTGTAGAGTGTAGCGTGTAGGGTGTAGCGTGTAGCGTGTAGAGTGTAGCGTGTAGGGTGTAGAGTGTAGCGTGTAGGGTGTAGCGTGTAGCGTGTAGCATGTAGAGTGTAGCGTGTAGGGTGTAGAGTGTAGCGTGTAGAGTGTAGCGTGTAGGGTGTAGGGTGTAGCGTGTAGCGTTTACCGTGTAGCGTATAGAGTGCAGCGTGTAGGGTGTAGAGTGTAGCGTGTAGTGTGTAGCGTGTAGGGTGTAGGGTGTAGAGTGTAGGGTGTAGAGTGTAGCGTGTAGGGTGTAGAGTGTAACATGTAGCGTGTAGGGTGTAGGGCGTAGCGTGTAGCGTGTACCGTGTAGCGTGTAGAGTGTAATGTGTAGGGTGTAGAGTGTAGCGTGTAGGGTGTAGAGTGTAGCGTGTAGCGTGTAGCGTGTAGAGTGTAGCGTGTAGGGTGTAGCGTGTAGAGTGTAGTGTGTGGCGTGCAGGGCATAGGGTGTAGCGTATAGCGTGTAGGGTGTAGGGTGTAGAGTGTAGGGTGTAGCATGTAGGGTGTAGGGTGTAGGGTGTAGCGTGTAGCGTGTAGAGTGTAGCGTGTAGGGTGTACGGTGTAGAGAGTATGGTATAAGCTGTAGCGTTTAGCGTGTAGAGTGTAGCGTGTAGCGTGTAGCGTGTAGCGTGTAGCGTGTAGGGTGTAGAGTGTAGGATGTGGAGTGTAGCGTGTAGGGTGTAGGGTGTAGCGTGTAGGGTGTAGCATGTAGCGTGTAGCATGTAGAGTAGGGTGTAGGGTGTAGAGTGTAGCGTGTAGAGTGTAAAGTGTAGCGTGTAGGGTGTAGCGTGTAGTGTGTAGCGTGTAGCGCGTAGCGTGTAGAGTGTAGGGTATAGAGTGTAGCGTGTAGAGAGTAGGGAGCAGAGTGTAGAGTGTAGCGTGCAGAGTGTAGGGTGTACAGTGTAGGGTGTAGGGTGTAGCGTGTAGCATGTAGAGTGTAGGGAGTAGGGTGTAGGGTGTAGCGTGTAGGGTGTAGAGTGTAGCGTGTAGCATGTAGCGTGTAGGGTGTAGCGTGTAGGGTGTAGCGTGTATCATGTACCGTGTAGCGTGTAGCATGTAGAGTAGGGTGTAGGGTGTAGAGTGTAGCGTGTAGGGTGTAGAGTGTAGGGTGTAGCATGTAGGGTGTAGGGTGTAGGGTGTAGCGTGTAGGGTGTAGAGTGTAGCGTGTAGGGTGTACGGTGTAGAGTGTAGGGTATAAGCTGTAGCGTTTAGCGTGTAGAGTGTAGCGTGTAGCGTGTAGCGTGTAGCGTGTAGGGTGTAGAGTGTAGGGTGTGGAGTGTAGCGTGTAGGGTGTAGGGTGTAGCGTGTAGGGTGTAGCATGTAGCGTGTAGCATGTAGAGTAGGGTGTAGGGTGTAGAGTGTAGCGTGTAGAGTGTAAAGTGTAGCGTGTAGAGTGTAGGGTATAGAGTGTAGCGTGTAGAGAGTAGGGAGCAGAGTGTAGAGTGTAGCGTGTAGGGTGTAGGGTGTACAGTGTAGGGTGTAGGGTGTAGCGTGTAGCGTGTAGAGTGTAGGGAGAAGGGTGTAGGGTGTAGCGTGTAGGGTGTGGAGTGTAGCGTGTAGCGTGTAGGGTGTAGCGTGTAGCGAGAAGGGTGTAGCGTGTATCATGTACCATGTAGCGTGTAGCATGTAGAGTAGGGTGTAGGGTGTAGAGTGTAGCGTGTAGCGTGTAGTGTGTAGCGTGTAGAGTGTAAAGTGTAGCGTGTAGTGTGTAGCGTGTAGCGCGTAGCGTGTAGAGTGTAGGGTATAGAGTGTAGCGTGTAGAGAGTAGGGAGTAGAGTGTAGAGTGTAGCGTGTAGGGTGTAGAGTGTAGCGAGTAGCGTGTAGTGTGTGTAGGGTGTAGGGTGTAGAGTGTAGGGTGTAGCGTGTAGGGTGTAGAGTGTAGCGTGTAGGGTGTAGCGTGTAGCATGTAGGGTGTACGGTGTAGAGTGTAGGGTATAAGCTGTAGCGTTTAGCGTGTAGAGTGTAGCGTGTAGCGTGTAGGGTGTAGGGTGTAGAGTGTAGCGTGTAGGGTGTAGAGTGTAGAGTGTAGAGAGTAGGGTGTAGGGTGTAGAGTGTAGGGTGTAGGGTGTAGAGTGTAACGTGTAGCGTGTAGGGTGTAGCGTGTAGGGTGTAGAGTGTAGGGTGTAGCGTGTAGGGTGTAGCGTGTAGCGTGTAGCGTGTAGGGTGTAGGGTGTAGAGTGTAGGGTGTAGCGTGTAGGGTGTAGCGTGTAGCGTGTAGCGTGTTGGTTGTAGGGTGTAGAGTGTAGGGTGTAGCGTGTAGGGTGTAGCGTGTAGCGTGTAGCGTGTGGAGTGTAGCGTCTAGCGTGTAGCGTATAGTGTGTAGCGTGTAGCGTGTAGATTGTAGCGTGTAGGGTGTAGGGTGTAGGGTGTACCGTGTAGGGTGTAGCGTGTAGCGTGTAGCGTGTAGAGTGTAGCATGTAGGGTGTAGCAAGTAGCGTGTATTGTGTAGGGTGTAGAGTGTAGCATGTAGCGTGTAGAGTGTAGGGTGTAGCGTGTAGGGTGTAGATCTATGGATCCTGATTCTTTGTATTTCCACAAGGCGTCTGTATGCATACATTTATCCAAATAACTAGGATTTTGTAGTACTGCAGCATATCTATTTCCCTGATCAGCTTTCTATAGGGGTCTGCTTTCATTTGCTTACCAACTGTGCGCACGCATGCTGTGTTGAACAAAATAGGATCCATGATGTATTTCTTCCAGATACTAGGCTGGAGTATATGTTTCCTGTCATAGTACTCAGGGGGTCACAGTTGGCAGTAAACAATAGGCTTCTTATATGTAGATTTGACTAAGATTGGTGTACCCGCATACCTAGCAATTTTTTCTCTCTGGTTATTTCTCCTGTCTCACATATGCTGTAAAGTATTAGCTTCCTTCATTCCCTCGGGTAAAATTACTTATGGCCTATTCAGCCATACTAGTGTTTTAAATGTTTTTAAATGTATGTTTTGCCTGGTTCTGTTTGTGGATTACTATTTTTGTACAATAAAATTGACTATTTAACGTGGATCCCATTGGTTTGCATATCCTTTTCTTTTTGTGTTTAGTGTGTAGTGTGTAGCTTAACCCTACACGCTACACGCTACACGCTACACTCTACACCCTACACGCTACACCCTACACTCTACACCGTACACTCTACACGCTACACGCTACACTCTACACCCTACACCCTAAACGCTACACGCTACACTCTACACCCTACACGCTACACTCTGCACTCTACACGCTACACGCTACACTCTACACCCTACACTCTACACGCTACACGCTACACCCTACACTCTACACGCTACACGCTACACTCTACACGCTACACGCTACATGCTACACTCTACACTCTACACCCTACACCCTACACGCTACACGCTATACTCTACAACCTACACTCTACACACTACACGCTACACTCTACACTCTACACGCTACACGCTACACTCTACACCCTACACGCAACACGCTACACTCTATACCCTACACGCTACACTCTGCACGCTACACGCTACACCCCACACGCTATACTCTGCACGCTACACGCTACACTCTACACCATACACGCTACACCCTACACTCTACACCCTACACCCTACACGCTATACCCGACACCCTACACCCTACATGCTTCACCCTAAACGCTACACTCTACACTCTACACCCTACACCCTACACGCTACATGCTACACCCTACACGCTACACTCTACACCCTACACTCTACACGCTACACACTACACGCTACACGCTACACCCTACACGCTACACGCTACACCCTACACGCTACACGTTACACTCTACACCCTACACCCTACACGCTACACGCTACACCCTACACGCTACACGTTACACTCTACACCCCACACGCTACACTCTACACCCTGCACCCTACACGCTACAATCTACACCCTACACCCTACACGCTACACGCTACACGCTACACTCTACACCCTACACGCTACACCCTACACTCTACACCGTACACTACACGCTACACGCTACACTCTACACCCTACACCCTACACGCTACGCGCTACACTCTACACCCTACACGCTACACTCTACACTCTACATGCTACACGCTACACTCTACACTCTACACGCTACACGCTACACCCTACACCCTACACGCTACACGCTACACTCTACAACCTACACGCTACACGCTACACTCCACACGCAACACGCTACACTCTACACCCTACACTCTACACGCTACACGCTACACTCTACACCCTACACTCTACACGCTACACGCTACACTGTACACCCTACATGCAACACGCTACACTCTACACCCTACACGCTACACTCTACACGCTACACGCTACATGCTACACTCTACACTCTACACCATACACCCTACACGCTACACACTATACTCTACACCCTACACGCTACACTCTACACGCTACATGCTACACGCTACACTCTACATGCTACACTCTACACCCTACATGCAACACGCTACACTCTACACCCTACACCCTACACGCTACACGCTACACCCTACACGCTACACGTTACACTCTACACCCTACACACTACACACTACACCCTACACGCTACACGTTACACTCTACACCCTACACGCTACACTCTACACCCTGCTCCCTACACGCTACACGCTACACGCTACACGCTACACGCTACACCCTACACACTACACGTTACACTCTACACCCTACACTGTGTAGCATGTAGCGTGTAGGGTGTATGGTGTAGAGTGTAGCATGTAGCGTGTAGGGTGTAGAGTGTAGCGTGTAGGGTGTAGAGTGTAGCATGTAGCGTGTAGGGTGTAGGGTGTAGAGTGTAGAGTGTAGCATGTAGCATGTAGATTGTAGGGTGTACCGTGTAGGGTGTAGAGTGTAGCATGTAGGGTGTAGGGTGTAGAGTGAAGGGTGTAGCGTGTAGAGTGTAGCATGTAGCGTGTACGGTGTAGGGTGTAGAGTGTAGGGTGTAGCGTGTAGCGTGTAGCTTGTAGGGTGTAGAGTGTAGCGTGTAGCGTGTAGGCTGTAGCGTGTAGGGTGTAGCATGTATCGTGTAGGGTGTAGAGTGTAGCATGTAGCGTGTAGAGTGTAGGGTGTAGCGTGTAGCGTGTGTAGGGTGTAGGGTGTAGAGTGTAGCGTGTAGCGTGTAGGGTGTAGAGTGTAGGGTGTAGGGTGTAGAGTGTAGCGTGTAGGGTGTAGCGTGTAGGGTTTAGGGTGTAGGGTGTAGAGTGTAGGGTGTTGCGTGTAGGGTGTAGAGTGTAGCGTGTAGAGTGTAGCGTGTAGAGTGTAGCGTGTAGCGTGTAGGGTGGAGAGTGTAGAGTGTAGGGTGTAGCGTGTAGGGTGTAGAGTGTAGCGTGTAGGGTGTAGAGTGTAGCGTGTAGCGTGCAGGGTGTAGAGTGTAGCGTATAGCGTGTAGGGTGTAGGATGTAGAGTGTAGCGTGTAGGGTGTAGAGTGTAGCGTGTAGAGTGTAGCATGTAGCGTGTAGGGTGTAGAGTGTAGTGTAGCGTGTAGGGTGAAGCATGTAGGGTGTAGGGTGTCGGGTATAGCGTGTAGGGTGTAGAGTGTAGGGTGTAGCGTGTATGGTGTAGAGTGTAGCGTGTAGCGTGTAGAGTGTAGCGTGTAGGGTGTAGGGTGTAGCGTGTAGCGTGCAGAGTGTAGGGTGTAGAGTGTAGCGTGTTGCGTGTAGGGTGTAGAGTGTAGTGTGTAGCGTGTAGAGTGTAGAGTGTAGCGTGTAGAGTGTAGCGGGTAGGGTGTAGAGTGTAGCGAGTAGCGTGTAGGGTGTAGGGTGTAGAGTGTAGGGTGTAGCGTGTAGGGTGTAGAGTGTAGCGTGTAGGGTGTAGGGTGTAGGGTGTAGAGTGTAGCGTGTAGGGTGTAGCGTGTAGCATGTAGCGTGTAGCGTGTAGCATGTAGAGTGTAGCGTGTAGGGTGTAGAGTGTAGCGTGTAGGGTGTAGCGTGTAGCGTGTAGCGTGCAGTGTGTAGAGTGTAGCGTATAGCGTGTAGGGTGTAGAGTGTAGGGTGTAGCATGTAGCGTGTAGAGTGTAGCGTGTAGGGTGTAGTGTGTACAGTGTAGGGTGTAGCGTGTAGCATGTAGGGTGTAGGGTGTAGCGTGTAGCGTGTACCGTGTAGCGTATAGAGTGCAGCGTGTAGGGTGTAGAGTGTAGCGTGTAGTGTGTAGCGTGTAGGGTGTAGGGTGTAGCGTGTAGGGTGTAGAGTGTAGCGTGTAGGGTGTAGAGTGTAACATGTAGCGTGTAGGGTGTAGGGCGTAGCGTGTAGCGTGTACCGTGTATCGTGTAGAGTGTAGTGTGTAGGGTGTAGAGTGTAGCGTGTAGGGTGTAGAGTGTAGCGTGTAGCGTGTAGCGTGTAGCGTGTAGAGTGTAGCGTGTAGGGTGTAGCGTGTAGAGTGTAGTGTGTGGCGTGCAGGGCGTAGGGTGTAGCGTGTAGGGTGTAGGGTGTAGAGTGTAGGGTGTAGCATGTAGGGTGTAGGGTGTAGGGTGTAGCGTGTAGGGTGTAGAGTGTAGCGTGTAGTGTGTACGGTGTAGAGTGTAGGGTATAAGCTGTAGCGTTTAGCGTGTAGAGTGTAGCGTGTAGCGTGTAGCGTGTAGCGTGTAGGGTTTAGGGTGTAGGGTGTAGAGTGTAGGGTGTTGCGTGTAGGGTGTAGAGTGTAGCGTGTAGGGTGTAGCGTGTAGAGTGTAGCGTGTAGCGTGTAGGGTGGAGAGTGTAGAGTGTAGGGTGTAGCGTGTAGGGTGTAGAGTGTAGCGTGTAGGGTGTAGAGTGTAGCGTGTAGCGTGCAGGGTGTAGAGTGTAGCGTATAGCGTGTAGGGTGTAGGATGTAGAGTGTAGCGTGTAGGGTGTAGAGTGTAGCGTGTAGAGTGTAGCATGTAGCGTGTAGGGTGTAGAGTGTAGTGTAGCGTGTAGGGTGAAGCATGTAGGGTGTAGGGTGTCGGGTATAGCGTGTAGGGTGTAGAGTGTAGGGTGTAGCGTGTATGGTGTAGAGTGTAGCGTGTAGCGTGTAGAGTGTAGCGTGTAGGGTGTAGGGTGTAGCGTGTAGCGTGCAGAGTGTAGGGTGTAGAGTGTAGCGTGTTGCGTGTAGGGTGTAGAGTGTAGTGTGTAGCGTGTAGAGTGTAGAGTGTAGCGTGTAGAGTGTAGCGGGTAGGGTGTAGAGTGTAGCGAGTAGCGTGTAGGGTGTAGGGTGTAGAGTGTAGGGTGTAGCGTGTAGGGTGTAGAGTGTAGCGTGTAGGGTGTAGGGTGTAGGGTGTAGAGTGTAGCGTGTAGGGTGTAGCGTGTAGCATGTAGCGTGTAGCGTGTAGCATGTAGAGTGTAGCGTGTAGGGTGTAGAGTGTAGCGTGTAGGGTGTAGCGTGTAGCGTGTAGCGTGCAGTGTGTAGAGTGTAGCGTATAGCGTGTAGGGTGTAGAGTGTAGGGTGTAGCATGTAGCGTGTAGAGTGTAGCGTGTAGGGTGTAGTGTGTACAGTGTAGGGTGTAGCGTGTAGCATGTAGGGTGTAGGGTGTAGCGTGTAGCGTGTACCGTGTAGCGTATAGAGTGCAGCGTGTAGGGTGTAGAGTGTAGCGTGTAGTGTGTAGCGTGTAGGGTGTAGGGTGTAGCGTGTAGGGTGTAGAGTGTAGCGTGTAGGGTGTAGAGTGTAACATGTAGCGTGTAGGGTGTAGGGCGTAGCGTGTAGCGTGTACCGTGTATCGTGTAGAGTGTAGTGTGTAGGGTGTAGAGTGTAGCGTGTAGGGTGTAGAGTGTAGCGTGTAGCGTGTAGCGTGTAGCGTGTAGCGTGTAGAGTGTAGCGTGTAGGGTGTAGCGTGTAGAGTGTAGTGTGTGGCGTGCAGGGCGTAGGGTGTAGCGTGTAGGGTGTAGGGTGTAGAGTGTAGGGTGTAGCATGTAGGGTGTAGGGTGTAGGGTGTAGCGTGTAGCGTGTAGAGTGTAGCGTGTAGGGTGTAGCGTGTAGAGTGTAGGGTATAAGCTGTAGCGTTTAGCGTGTAGAGTGTAGCGTGTAGCGTGTAGCGTGTAGCGTGTAGGGTGTAGAGTGTAGGGTGTAGAGTGTAGCGTGTAGCGTGTAGCGTGTAGCGTGTAGGGTGTAGGGTGTAGCGTGTAGGGTGTAGCATGTAGCGTGTAGCGTGTAGCATGTAGAGTAGGGTGTAGGGTGTAGGGTGTAGAGTGTAGTGTGTAGAGTGTAGAGTGTAGCGTGTAGAGTGTAAAGTGTAGCGTGTAGGGTGTAGCGTGTAGTGTGTAGCGTGTAGCGCGTAGTGTGTAGAGTGTAGGGTACAGAGTGTAGCGTGTAGAGAGTAGGGAGCAGAGTGTAGAGTGTAGCGTGCAGGGTGTAGGGTGTACAGTGTAGGGTGTAGGGTGTAGCGTGTAGCGTGTAGAGTGTAGGGAGTAGGGTGTAGGGTGTAGCGTGTAGGGTATAGATTGTAGCGTGTAGCGTGTAGCGTGTAGGGTGTAGCGTGTAGCGTGTAGGGTGTAGCGTGTATCATGTACCGTGTAGCGTGTAGCATGTAGAGTAGGGTGTAGGGTGTAGAGTGTAGCATGTAGGGTGTAGGGTGTAGAGTGTAGGGTGTAGCATGTAGGGTGTAGGGTGTAGGGTGTAGCGTGCAGGGTGTAGAGTGTAGCGTGTAGGGTGTACGGTGTAGAGTGTAGGGTATAAGCTGTAGCGTTTAGCGTGTAGAGTGTAGCGTGTAGCGTGTAGCGTGTAGGGTGTAGAGTGTAGGGTGTAGAGTGTAGCGTGTAGCATGTAGCGTGTAGGGTGTAGGGTGAAGCGTGTAGGGTGTAGGGTGTACAGTGTAGGGTGTAGGGTGTAGCGTGTAGAGTTTAGTGTGTGGCGTGCAGGGCATAGGGTGTAGCGTGTAGGGTGTAGAGTGTAGGGTGTAGCATGTAGGGTGTAGGGTGTAGGGTGTAGCGTGTAGGGTGTAGAGTGTAGCATGTAGGGTGTACGGTGTAGAGTGTAGGGTATAAGCTGTAGCGTTTAGCGTGTAGAGTGTAGCGTGTAGCGTGTAGCGTGTAGGGTGTAGGGTGTAGAGTGTAGAGTGTAGCGTGTAGGGTGTAGAGTGTAGCGTGTAGAGAGTAGGGTGTAGGGTGCAGAGTGTAGGGTGTAGGGTGTAGAGTGTAACGTGTAGCGTGTAGGGTGTAGCGTGTAGGGTGTAGAGTGTAGGGTGTAGCGTGTAGGGTGTATCGTGTAGCGTGTAGCTTGTAGGGTGTAGGGTGTAGAGTGTAGGTTGTAGCGTGTAGGGTGTAGCGTGTAGCGTGTAGCGTGTAGCGTGTAGGGTGTAGAGTGTAGGATGTAGCGTGTAGGGTGTAGCGTGTATCGTGTAGCGTGTAGAGTGTAGCGTCTAGCGTGTAGCGTATAGTGTGTAGCGTGTAGCGTGTAGATTGTAGCGTGTAGGGTGTAGGGTGTCGGTGTAGCGTGTAGCGTGTAGGGTGTAGGGTGTAGGGTGTAGGGTGTAGCGTGTAGCGTGTAGCGTGTAGAGTGTAGCATGTAGGGTGTAGCAAGTAGCGTGTACCGTGTAGGGTGTAGCGTGTAGCGTGTAGCGTGTAGAGTGTAGCATGTAGGGTGTAGCAAGTAGCGTGTATTGTGTAGGGTGTAGAGTGTAGCGTGTAGCGTGTAGGGTGTCACTTTTTCCTCTGATGAAGACGCTTGAGTAGCGTCGATACGCGTGGGTTCAGGGCTTCCCTTTGTTTTTTTCCCGAGGGACAGGACTTGGGTAACTTATCTTTACAACTGCTATGGAATTACACCTATTTACTTCATGCATGGCCTGGGCATTTTTCCAAGCCTTAGGACAATGGATCCTGATTCTTTGTATTTCCACAAGGCGTCTGTATGCATACATTTATCCAAATAACTAGGATTTTGTAGTACTGCAGCATACCTATTTCCCTGATTACCTTTCTATAGGGGTCTGCTTTCATTTGCTTACCAACTGTGCGCACGCATGCTGTGTTGAACAAAATAGGATCCATGATGTATTTCTTCCAGATACTAGGCTGGAGTATATGTTTCCTGTCATAGTACTCAGGGGGTCACAGTTGGCAGTAAACAATAGGCTTCTTATATGTAGATTTGACTAAGATTGGTGTACCCGCATACCTAGCAATTTTTTCTCTCTGGTTATTTCTCCTGTCTCACATATGCTGTAAAGTATTAGCTTCCTTCATTCCCTCGGGTAAAATTACTTATGGCCTATTCAGCCATACTAGTGTTTTAAATGTTTTTAAATGTATGTTTTGCCTGGTTCTGTTTGTGGATTACTATTTTTGTACAATAAAATTGACTATTTAACGTGGATCCCATTGGTTTGCATATCCTTTTCTTTTTGTGTTTAGTGTGTAGCGTGTAACTTAACCCTACACGCTACACGCTACACGCTACACTCTACACCCTACACGCTACACCCTACACTCTACACCGTACACTCTACACGCTACACGCTACACTCTACACCCTACACCCTACACGCTACACGCTACACTCTACACCCTACACTCTACACGCTACACGCTACACGCTACACCCTACACGCTACACTCTACACGCTACACGCTACATGCTACACTCTACACTCTACACCCTACACCCTACACCCTACACGCTACACGCTATACTCTACACCCTACACGCTACACTCTACATGCTACACGCTACACTCTACACCCTACACGCAACACGCTACACTCTACACCCTACACGCTACACTCTGCACGCTACACGCTACACCCTACACGCTATACTCTGCACGCTACACGCTACACTCTACACCATACACGCTACACCCTACACTCTACACCCTACACCCTACACGCTATACCCGACACCCTACACCCTACATGCTTCACCCTACACGCTACACTCTACACTCTACACCCTACACCCTACACGCTACATGCTACACCCTACACGCTACAATCTACACGCTACACCCTTCACCCTACACTCTACACCCTACACCCTACACGCTACACGCTACACCCTACACGCTACACGTTACACTCTACACCCTACACCCTACACCCCACTCTCTACATGCTATACTCTACACCCTACACGCTACACTCTACACCCTACACGCTACACGCTACACCCTACACGCTAAACGCTTTAGCTTATACCCTACACTCTACACCGTACACCCTACACGCTACACTCTACACCCTACATGCTACACCCTACACCCTACACCCTACATGCTACACCCTACACTCTACAACCTACACCCTACACACTACACGCTACACCCTACACCCCACACGCTACACTCTACACGCTACACGCTACACGCTACACTCTACACCCTACACGCAACACCCTACACCCTACACCCTACAAACTACACGCTACACCCTACACCCTACACCCTACACTCTACACCCTACACGCTACACGCTACACGCTACACTCTACACGCTAAACGCTACAGCTTATACCCTACACTCTACACCGTACACCCTACACGCTACACTCTACACCCTACACGCTACACCCTACAC